>NW_022318507.1:0-6759 GCF_002776525.5 Piliocolobus tephrosceles
TGGACTCTGGTGGTCTTCTTCGGGGAATAAACGGTCTGGGCATAACAAATGGGGGCTCGTCCGGGATTTCCCCCAAGCCCACCAGACCTCCAAGTCAACGGATCTTAATCTGTAAGTAAGCCGGCTTTGTCTTTGTCTCTGTCTCTGTCTATGTCTGTCTTCCTGAAATTTCGCGAAATCTGTGATCTGTATTGGTCTGTACTGTAGATGGCACGGTCTTGGCAGACGCGCTAAAAGACAGCCACTCGGGACTGGTGGGAGACGTCCCCCGGTGCCCATCTGGGGGCCTCCACACTTGGTCGCCCCGTCTGACTCAGGTCAGAAGTTAAGTCCGACACGCGCTCGCGAATGTTCATTCTTTACCACTGTCTGTCTGTTATTGTTAAGTGTTAAGTGTAAGTCTGAAACGAAACATAAAACCTCTTCTTCCCCTTCCAGGACCAGACCTGTCGGATACTCCCCTCTGCTTCACACTCATTTTCGTCCCTCCTTCTCTTTGTAGGAGCAGTCCAAAGATGGGCAACAACCAGAGCACGCCGCTCTCACTCCTTGTTAACAATTTCAAAGATGTGAAGGCTCGGGGGCGTGACTTAAGTGTAGAACTAAAGAAAGGAAAGCTAGTTACTTTGTGCCATTCGGAGTGGCCCTCCTTCGGCGTAGGGTGGCCGTCCGAAGGAACTTTCTGTCTCTCTATTATTACTAAGGTAAAAACTAAGATTTTCCTGCCAGGGCCGTCAGGACTTCCTGATCAAATTCCTTATATTCTAGTGTGGCAGAATCTTGCAGAAAACCCACCACCCTGGGTAACTCCCTTCATCCCTGAGCCCTGCAAGGTCCTAGTAACGTGACCTACAAGACAAAGGACTCCCTCTGCTCCCTCGGCCCCTGTGCTGCCAGATAGCCAGGATCCCCTAAAGTTAGAACCCACACTTCCCCCACCATATCCGCACCCTATCCCGCAGGACCCAGTCCCCCAGGGTGGTGCTTCCGTGCAGGGAGACCGAGAAGCGGAAGCAGCCGAAAGCGAAAGTAACCCGGGGGTGCTGGCCCGCCGAACACGAGGCCGCGTGCAGCGGGACCAAGCTTCCCAATTCCCTGACTCTACTGTAGCCCTGCCCCTCAGAGAAATAGGGTCGCTCGATGATACCGGGCTCTCCTGTCTCATGTATTGGCCTTTTTCCACTAGTGATTTATACAATTGGAAGTCCCAAAATGCTCGGTTCTCAGATAATCCCAAAGATCTAACCTCGTTGTTAGACAGTGTCATGTTTACTCACCAGCCAACCTGGGATGACTGCCAACAGCTCCTCCGAATCCTGTTCACAATGGAGGAGCGGGAAAGAATCCAGGTTGAGGCCAGAAAGCTGGTTCCAGGAGATGATGGCCAGCCAACTGCAAATCCTGACCTCATCAACGTGGCTTTTCCTTTGACCCGACTCAGATGGGACTACAACACGGCAGAAGGTAGGGGACGACTGCTCATTTATCGTCAGACTCTAATGGCGGGTCTCCGGGCTGCAGCTCGCAAGCCCACCAATTTGGCTAAAGTATATTCTGTGCTACAAGGTAAGACAGAAACCCCGCTGTGTATTTAGAAAGATTAATGGAAGCCTTCAGACAGTTTACCCCTATGGACCCGGAAGCACCGGAAAATCAGGCAGCCGTAGTAATGTCCTTTGTAAACCAGGCAGCACCAGATATTAAAAGAAAACTCCAGAAATTAGAGGGTTTAGAGGGAAAGCAGATTCAGGACCTCCTTCAGATGGCCCAGCGAGTTTATAATAATAGGGATACTCCAGAAGAAAAACAGTTTAAGGCAACTAAAGAAATGACCAAAGTCTTGGTAGCAGCTTTCCCCCAGGCAGGGAATGGCCAAAGCAGAAAGCAGACAAAGCAAGGCTCTAGGCAAGGATTAGAAAAGAATCAGTGTGCTTATTGCAAGGAACGTGGTCACTGGATTAAAGACTGCCCAAAGAAACAGAAACCAGCTAACCCTACCTCCATACTCATTGCCCAGGACTCTGACTAGGGAGGATGGGGTTCAGACCCTCTCCCCGAACCCAGGGTAACTTTGCAAGTGGAGGGGTCCCCAGTTCGCTTCTTGGTCGATACTGGGGCAGAACGCTCAGTCCTAACCAAACCAATTGGAAAAATGTCTAAGAAAACATCCTGGGTGCACGGGGCCACAGGCATCAAGAAATACCCCTGGGCAACCCAGAGAACTGTAGACTTAGGAACGGGAAAAGTATCCCATTCCTTCCTAGTCATCCCAGAAAGCCCCTGCCCCCTACTAGGGAGGGACTTGCTAACAAAAATGGGGGCTCAAATCCACTTTGAGCCAGAAGGGCCCCAGATAACTGATTCCCAAAACAGGCCAATATCTATCCTGACTGTCACCTTAGAAGATGAGTACAGACTCCATCAAAAGCAAAAGCCCCCTGATCAGGAAATTGACTCTTGGCTCCAGCTTTTCCCTGAAGCGTGGGCAGAAACTGGGAGCTTGGGGCTAGCTAAACATCGACCTGCCATATTTGTGGAAGTTAAGCCAGGGACGGATCCGGTTTGGGTTCGGCAATATCCTATGCCCCTAGAGGCGAGAGAAGGGATCACGCCTCACATCCGCCAGCTTTTAGACCAGGGAGTCCTGCGGGCTTGCCACTCGCCATGGAACACTCCGCTGTTACCCATTCGTAAACCCAACAGTATGGATTATAGGCCAGTGTAGGACTTAAGAGAAGTTAACAAAAGGGTCATGGACATACATCCTACTGTGCCCAATCCATACACCCTTCTAAGTGCCTTACATCCTAAAAAACAGTGGTATACCGTTCTTGATCTAAAAGATGCTTTCTTCAGTCTTCCTCTGGCTCCCAAAAGTCAAGAACTCTTTGCATTTGAATGGACTGATCCTGAGAGAGGCATCAATGGTCAGCTAACATGGACCAGGCTGCCACAAGGGTTCAAGAACTCGCTGACCCTGTTCGATGAAGCCCTTCCTGAAGATCTGGGTGAGTACCGGCGGCAACACCCTGAAATAACTCTTTTGCAGTATGTTGATGATCTCTTAATAGCGGCCAAGTCCCCGGAAACTTGTGTTCAAGGGACTGAGGACCTCTTGAAGACTCTGGGGGAGCTAGGCTACCGAGCCTCAGCAACAAAGGCTCAGATCTGCAAGCCAGAAGTAACTTATCTGGGGTACCTATTAAAAGGGGGGCAACGCTGGCTAACCAAAGCCCGAAAGGAAACAGTCCTACGCATCCCTAGACCCCAGTCGACACGGCAAGTGAGAGAATTCCTGGGGTCGGCAGGGTTCTGTAGGTTATGGATACCCGGATTTGCTGAGTTAGCCAAGCCCCTATACCAGGCAACAAAGGAATGGCAGCCCTTCAATTGGACGGAAGAGGCTGAGCTGGCCTTCCAACAAATCAAAACTGCCTTGTTATCAACCCCCACGCTGGGGCTCCCTGATGTCTCCAAGCCCTTCCACTTATACGTGGATGAAAGTAAGGGTGTTGCAAAAGCCATGTTAACACAGTACCTAGGCCCCTGGCAGAGGCTAGTCGCCTATTTGTCAAAGAAATTAGATTCAGTGGCTGCTGGCTGGCCACCCTGCCTCCGGATAATCGCGGCGACCGCCCTAATGGTCCGGGATGCTGATAAAATTATCATGGGGCAAGAGTTGCACGTTACAACCCCGCATGCCATTGAAGGCGTCCTCCGGCAGCCACCGGACCGATGGATGAGTAACGCCCAGCTCACCCACTATCAAGGACTGCTGTTAAACCCCCTCAGAATAACTTTTCTGCCCCCAACCTCTTTAAACCCTGCTTCGCTGCTGCCAAATCCAGACTTGGACGCCCCATCCCATGAGTGCACTGAGATACTGGCTCAGGTGCATGGGGTGCGGGAGGACCTGCAAGATCGTCCGCTCCCCGACGCAGAACTCATCTGGTTCACTGATGGCAGCAGCTTCGTCCACCAAGGCCAGCGGTATGCAGGAGCGGCTGTAACGTCAGAGACTGAGGTAATCAGGGCGGAACCCTTGCCCCCAGGGACATCGGCCCAAAGAGCCGAACTGGTAGCACTCACCCAAGCCCTCACCCTAGGGGCAGAGAAAAAACTAACAGTATACACGGATAGCCGCTATGCTTTCGCCACTGCGCACATACATGGGGCCATCTACAGAGAGGGGGCTATTAACAGCTGAAGGCAAAGAAATAAAAAACAAACAAGAGATCCTAGCTCTATTAACTGCTTTGTGGAAACCAAAGAAATTGGCTATCGTACATTGCCCTGGGCATCAGAAACCAACTACGCCAATTGCTGGAGGCAACTTCTTAGCCGACCAAACCGCACGGAGCATAGCAAAGGCTCCCAGTCAGCTCCTTGCGCTCCAGCTCCCTGATCCAGGCCCGCCAGACTTGCCACGTTTTCCCGATTACTCCGAACAGGACCACAAGTGGATGGACACGCTTCCCCTAAAGCAGGTTCAGAATGGGTGGTGGACTGATATCGATGACCAAACCATCCTACCAGAAAAATTAGGATGGTAGGTATTGGAACACATCCACCGGACAACCCACCTGGGTGCCTGGCGAATGATAGACTTAATCAGGCACGCCAAGTTCAGGATCAGGCGCATAGCTGAACTGGCCAGCAATGTTACAACAAATTGCAAAGTTTGCCAACTGAACAACGCTTACCCCCGAGCCCAAGCCACTGCAGGGACCAGGTTTAGAGGAACTAGGCCTGGCGTCTATTGGGAGATAGATTTCACAGAGGTAAAACCCAGGAAATATGGGTATCAGTACTTACTTGTCTTTGTAGATACTTTTTCAGGATGGACAGAAGCGTTGCCAACTAAGAGAGAAACTGCTCAGGTTGTAGCAAAGAAAATTTTGGAAGAAATCCTCCCCAGGTATGGCTTTCCCGTCCAGATAGGGTCAGACAATGGACCAGCCTTTGTTGCTAAGGTAAGTCAGGATTTGGCTTCCATTCTTGGGGCAAATTGGAAATTACATTGTGCTTATAGGCCCCAAAGCTCAGGACAGGTAGAAAGGATGAATCGGACCCTAAAGGAGACCTTAACTAAATTGACCATGGAGACTGGCGCTAATTGGGTAGTACTTCTCCCCTACGCTCTGTTCCAGGCCCAGAATACCCCTTACAGACTGGGCCTCACCCCATATGAAATCATGTATGGCAGACCCCCACCCCTGGTTCCCAGTCTAAAAGATGACCTACTCAAATCTGAAACCAAAAATGTCTCTGAGCTCTTGTTCTCCCTACAAGCCTTACAGAAAATTCACCAGGAAATTTGGCCCAGGCTACGAGAACTGTACAAAGCAGGACCTCCGCCAACGCCCCATCCGTTCCAGCCAGGAGACTGGGTCCTAGTCAAGTGCCACCGGCAAGAGACTCTCCAACCCAGGTGGAAAGGACCACTGCAAGTACTCCTGACTACTCCCACTGCTCTCAAGGTAGAAGGCATCGCTTCGTGGATCCACTACACACACGTCAAACCAGTGGACCCAACATCCGACCTTCTTGGGCTGTCTGGAGCACCGGTTACATGGACTGTAGACAAAGCTAAGAACAATCCCTTAAAGCTAACCCTGCGCTGTCATCCCCATAGCCGTAACCATGTCTAGCTTACCTATGCTCTTATGCCTTATGCATCTGACTCTCCTCACTGCTGCACCGTCTAATCCCTATGTCTGGAGGTTCTGGCTCTATGAGAACCAAACTCACCCCGGAGAAACCCCCCAGGCGGGTCCTCAAAGAAGAATGCTGTTTCTATATAAATGAGTCAGGGTTAGTTGAGAAGAGAGTTCAACGCCTACATAAACTAAGCTTAGAAATGAAAAAGCAACAATTCACTACAGCAGCTAACAATTGGTGGAACTCTTCCATGTTTTCTCTTCTAGCACCCTTTTAGGCCCTCTAACGTCTTTACTGCTTCTATTTACTATAGGCTGTCTTTAATCTCTTAATCCCATCATTTTCTTTGTAAGCTGAGGAGGATATATGTCACCTCAGAACCCTGTGATGATTGCCTTAACTGCACAAATTGTTTGTGGAGCATGTATGTTTGAACAATACGAAATCTGGGCATCTTGAAAAAAGAACAGGATAACAGCGATGTTCAGGAAACAAGGGAGGTAACCTTGAACTGGCCGCCAGTGAGCCGGACGGAACAGAGCCATATCTTTTCTCCTTTTGCACACAAATAGGAGAGATATCGCTGAATTCTTTTTCTCAGCAAGGAATATCCCTGAGAGAGAGAATGCGCTCTGAGGGTAGGCCTATAAACGACCCCCTTAGAGGCGTGCCGCCTTTTACAGTTGAAGGTGAAGGGATGAAATAAGCCCCGGCCTACTGTAGTGCTCTCAGGCTTATTAGGATGAGGAAATTCCCACCTAATAAATTTTGGTCAGTCAGGTTGTCTGCTCTCAAACCCTATTTCCTGATAATATGTTATCAATGACAATGCGTGCCCAAAATTTCATTAGCAATTTTAATTTTAATTTTAACGCCATCCTGTGATCTCGTCCAGTCTCCATTTGCTTCGTGATATTCTGTTACTTTGTGAAGTATGTAATCTCAGTGTCGTGATGACAATGGTGGTTTTGTTGAAAAAAAAAGGGGGAAATGTGAGGAAAAGAAAGAGAGATCAGCCTGCTACTGTGTCTATGTAGAAGGAAGTAGACATAAGAGTCTGGAGGTCCAAGATTGGACACCCAGTTACTTATGAGAGGG
>NW_022318508.1:0-6759 GCF_002776525.5 Piliocolobus tephrosceles
CCCTCTCATAAGTAACTGGGTGTCCAATCTTGGACCTCCAGACTCTTATGTCTACTTCCTTCTACATAGACACAGTAGCAGGCTGATCTCTCTTTCTTTTCCTCACATTTCCCCCTTTTTTTTTCAACAAAACCACCATTGTCATCACGACACTGAGATTACATACTTCACAAAGTAACAGAATATCACGAAGCAAATGGAGACTGGACGAGATCACAGGATGGCGTTAAAATTAAAATTAAAATTGCTAATGAAATTTTGGGCACGCATTGTCATTGATAACATATTATCAGGAAATAGGGTTTGAGAGCAGACAACCTGACTGACCAAAATTTATTAGGTGGGAATTTCCTCATCCTAATAAGCCTGAGAGCACTACAGTAGGCCGGGGCTTATTTCATCCCTTCACCTTCAACTGTAAAAGGCGGCACGCCTCTAAGGGGGTCGTTTATAGGCCTACCCTCAGAGCGCATTCTCTCTCTCAGGGATATTCCTTGCTGAGAAAAAGAATTCAGCGATATCTCTCCTATTTGTGTGCAAAAGGAGAAAAGATATGGCTCTGTTCCGTCCGGCTCACTGGCGGCCAGTTCAAGGTTACCTCCCTTGTTTCCTGAACATCGCTGTTATCCTGTTCTTTTTTCAAGATGCCCAGATTTCGTATTGTTCAAACATACATGCTCCACAAACAATTTGTGCAGTTAAGGCAATCATCACAGGGTTCTGAGGTGACATATATCCTCCTCAGCTTACAAAGAAAATGATGGGATTAAGAGATTAAAGACAGCCTATAGTAAATAGAAGCAGTAAAGACGTTAGAGGGCCTAAAAGGGTGCTAGAAGAGAAAACATGGAAGAGTTCCACCAATTGTTAGCTGCTGTAGTGAATTGTTGCTTTTTCATTTCTAAGCTTAGTTTATGTAGGCGTTGAACTCTCTTCTCAACTAACCCTGACTCATTTATATAGAAACAGCATTCTTCTTTGAGGACCCGCCTGGGGGGTTTCTCCGGGGTGAGTTTGGTTCTCATAGAGCCAGAACCTCCAGACATAGGGATTAGACGGTGCAGCAGTGAGGAGAGTCAGATGCATAAGGCATAAGAGCATAGGTAAGCTAGACATGGTTACGGCTATGGGGATGACAGCGCAGGGTTAGCTTTAAGGGATTGTTCTTAGCTTTGTCTACAGTCCATGTAACCGGTGCTCCAGACAGCCCAAGAAGGTCGGATGTTGGGTCCACTGGTTTGACGTGTGTGTAGTGGATCCACGAAGCGATGCCTTCTACCTTGAGAGCAGTGGGAGTAGTCAGGAGTACTTGCAGTGGTCCTTTCCACCTGGGTTGGAGAGTCTCTTGCCGGTGGCACTTGACTAGGACCCAGTCTCCTGGCTGGAACGGATGGGGCGTTGGCGGAGGTCCTGCTTTGTACAGTTCTCGTAGCCTGGGCCAAATTTCCTGGTGAATTTTCTGTAAGGCTTGTAGGGAGAACAAGAGCTCAGAGACATTTTTGGTTTCAGATTTGAGTAGGTCATCTTTTAGACTGGGAACCAGGGGTGGGGGTCTGCCATACATGATTTCATATGGGGTGAGGCCCAGTCTGTAAGGGGTATTCTGGGCCTGGAACAGAGCGTAGGGGAGAAGTACTACCCAATTAGCGCCAGTCTCCATGGTCAATTTAGTTAAGGTCTCCTTTAGGGTCCGATTCATCCTTTCTACCTGTCCTGAGCTTTGGGGCCTATAAGCACAATGTAATTTCCAATTTGCCCCAAGAATGGAAGCCAAATCCTGACTTACCTTAGCAACAAAGGCTGGTCCATTGTCTGACCCTATCTGGACGGGAAAGCCATACCTGGGGAGGATTTCTTCCAAAATTTTCTTTGCTACAACCTGAGCAGTTTCTCTCTTAGTTGGCAACGCTTCTGTCCATCCTGAAAAAGTATCTACAAAGACAAGTAAGTACTGATACCCATATTTCCTGGGTTTTACCTCTGTGAAATCTATCTCCCAATAGACGCCAGGCCTAGTTCCTCTAAACCTGGTCCCTGCAGTGGCTTGGGCTCGGGGGTAAGCGTTGTTCAGTTGGCAAACTTTGCAATTTGTTGTAACATTGCTGGCCAGTTCAGCTATGCGCCTGATCCTGAACTTGGCGTGCCTGATTAAGTCTATCATTCGCCAGGCACCCAGGTGGGTTGTCCGGTGGATGTGTTCCAATACCTACCATCCTAATTTTTCTGGTAGGATGGTTTGGTCATCGATATCAGTCCACCACCCATTCTGAACCTGCTTTAGGGGAAGCGTGTCCATCCACTTGTGGTCCTGTTCGGAGTAATCGGGAAAACGTGGCAAGTCTGGCGGGCCTGGATCAGGGAGCTGGAGCGCAAGGAGCTGACTGGGAGCCTTTGCTATGCTCCGTGCGGTTTGGTCGGCTAAGAAGTTGCCTCCAGCAATTGGCGTAGTTGGTTTCTGATGCCCAGGGCAATGTACGATAGCCAATTTCTTTGGTTTCCACAAAGCAGTTAATAGAGCTAGGATCTCTTGTTTGTTTTTTATTTCTTTGCCTTCAGCTGTTAATAGCCCCCTCTCTGTAGATGGCCCCATGTATGTGCGCAGTGGCGAAAGCATAGCGGCTATCCGTGTATACTGTTAGTTTTTTCTCTGCCCCTAGGGTGAGGGCTTGGGTGAGTGCTACCAGTTCGGCTCTTTGGGCCGATGTCCCTGGGGGCAAGGGTTCCGCCCTGATTACCTCAGTCTCTGACGTTACAGCCGCTCCTGCATACCGCTGGCCTTGGTGGACGAAGCTGCTGCCATCAGTGAACCAGATGAGTTCTGCGTCGGGGAGCGGACGATCTTGCAGGTCCTCCCGCACCCCATGCACCTGAGCCAGTATCTCAGTGCACTCATGGGATGGGGCGTCCAAGTCTGGATTTGGCAGCAGCGAAGCAGGGTTTAAAGAGGTTGGGGGCAGAAAAGTTATTCTGAGGGGGTTTAACAGCAGTCCTTGATAGTGGGTGAGCTGGGCGTTACTCATCCATCGGTCCGGTGGCTGCCGGAGGACGCCTTCAATGGCATGCGGGGTTGTAACGTGCAACTCTTGCCCCATGATAATTTTATCAGCATCCCGGACCATTAGGGCGGTCGCCGCGATTATCCGGAGGCAGGGTGGCCAGCCAGCAGCCACTGAATCTAATTTCTTTGACAAATAGGCGACTAGCCTCTGCCAGGGGCCTAGGTACTGTGTTAACATGGCTTTTGCAACACCCTTACTTTCATCCACGTATAAGTGGAAGGGCTTGGAGACATCAGGGAGCCCCAGCGTGGGGGTTGATAACAAGGCAGTTTTGATTTGTTGGAAGGCCAGCTCAGCCTCTTCCGTCCAATTGAAGGGCTGCCATTCCTTTGTTGCCTGGTATAGGGGCTTGGCTAACTCAGCAAATCCGGGTATCCATAACCTACAGAACCCTGCCGACCCCAGGAATTCTCTCACTTGCCGTGTCGACTGGGGTCTAGGGATGCGTAGGACTGTTTCCTTTCGGGCTTTGGTTAGCCAGCGTTGCCCCCCTTTTAATAGGTACCCCAGATAAGTTACTTCTGGCTTGCAGATCTGAGCCTTTGTTGCTGAGGCTCGGTAGCCTAGCTCCCCCAGAGTCTTCAAGAGGTCCTCAGTCCCTTGAACACAAGTTTCCGGGGACTTGGCCGCTATTAAGAGATCATCAACATACTGCAAAAGAGTTATTTCAGGGTGTTGCCGCCGGTACTCACCCAGATCTTCAGGAAGGGCTTCATCGAACAGGGTCAGCGAGTTCTTGAACCCTTGTGGCAGCCTGGTCCATGTTAGCTGACCATTGATGCCTCTCTCAGGATCAGTCCATTCAAATGCAAAGAGTTCTTGACTTTTGGGAGCCAGAGGAAGACTGAAGAAAGCATCTTTTAGATCAAGAACGGTATACCACTGTTTTTTAGGATGTAAGGCACTTAGAAGGGTGTATGGATTGGGCACAGTAGGATGTATGTCCATGACCCTTTTGTTAACTTCTCTTAAGTCCTACACTGGCCTATAATCCATACTGTTGGGTTTACGAATGGGTAACAGCGGAGTGTTCCATGGCGAGTGGCAAGCCCGCAGGACTCCCTGGTCTAAAAGCTGGCGGATGTGAGGCGTGATCCCTTCTCTCGCCTCTAGGGGCATAGGATATTGCCGAACCCAAACCGGATCCGTCCCTGGCTTAACTTCCACAAATATGGCAGGTCGATGTTTAGCTAGCCCCAAGCTCCCAGTTTCTGCCCACGCTTCAGGGAAAAGCTGGAGCCAAGAGTCAATTTCCTGATCAGGGGGCTTTTGCTTTTGATGGAGTCTGTACTCATCTTCTAAGGTGACAGTCAGGATAGATATTGGCCTGTTTTGGGAATCAGTTATCTGGGGCCCTTCTGGCTCAAAGTGGATTTGAGCCCCCATTTTTGTTAGCAAGTCCCTCCCTAGTAGGGGGCAGGGGCTTTCTGGGATGACTAGGAAGGAATGGGATACTTTTCCCGTTCCTAAGTCTACAGTTCTCTGGGTTGCCCAGGGGTATTTCTTGATGCCTGTGGCCCCGTGCACCCAGGATGTTTTCTTAGACATTTTTCCAATTGGTTTGGTTAGGACTGAGCGTTCTGCCCCAGTATCGACCAAGAAGCGAACTGGGGACCCCTCCACTTGCAAAGTTACCCTGGGTTCGGGGAGAGGGTCTGAACCCCATCCTCCCTAGTCAGAGTCCTGGGCAATGAGTATGGAGGTAGGGTTAGCTGGTTTCTGTTTCTTTGGGCAGTCTTTAATCCAGTGACCACGTTCCTTGCAATAAGCACACTGATTCTTTTCTAATCCTTGCCTAGAGCCTTGCTTTGTCTGCTTTCTGCTTTGGCCATTCCCTGCCTGGGGGAAAGCTGCTACCAAGACTTTGGTCATTTCTTTAGTTGCCTTAAACTGTTTTTCTTCTGGAGTATCCCTATTATTATAAACTCGCTGGGCCATCTGAAGGAGGTCCTGAATCTGCTTTCCCTCTAAACCCTCTAATTTCTGGAGTTTTCTTTTAATATCTGGTGCTGCCTGGTTTACAAAGGACATTACTACGGCTGCCTGATTTTCCGGTGCTTCCGGGTCCATAGGGGTAAACTGTCTGAAGGCTTCCATTAATCTTTCTAAATACACAGCGGGGTTTCTGTCTTACCTTGTAGCACAGAATATACTTTAGCCAAATTGGTGGGCTTGCGAGCTGCAGCCCGGAGACCCGCCATTAGAGTCTGACGATAAATGAGCAGTCGTCCCCTACCTTCTGCCGTGTTGTAGTCCCATCTGAGTCGGGTCAAAGGAAAAGCCACGTTGATGAGGTCAGGATTTGCAGTTGGCTGGCCATCATCTCCTGGAACCAGCTTTCTGGCCTCAACCTGGATTCTTTCCCGCTCCTCCATTGTGAACAGGATTCGGAGGAGCTGTTGGCAGTCATCCCAGGTTGGCTGGTGAGTAAACATGACACTGTCTAACAACGAGGTTAGATCTTTGGGATTATCTGAGAACCGAGCATTTTGGGACTTCCAATTGTATAAATCACTAGTGGAAAAAGGCCAATACATGAGACAGGAGAGCCCGGTATCATCGAGCGACCCTATTTCTCTGAGGGGCAGGGCTACAGTAGAGTCAGGGAATTGGGAAGCTTGGTCCCGCTGCACGCGGCCTCGTGTTCGGCGGGCCAGCACCCCCGGGTTACTTTCGCTTTCGGCTGCTTCCGCTTCTCGGTCTCCCTGCACGGAAGCACCACCCTGGGGGACTGGGTCCTGCGGGATAGGGTGCGGATATGGTGGGGGAAGTGTGGGTTCTAACTTTAGGGGATCCTGGCTATCTGGCAGCACAGGGGCCGAGGGAGCAGAGGGAGTCCTTTGTCTTGTAGGTCACGTTACTAGGACCTTGCAGGGCTCAGGGATGAAGGGAGTTACCCAGGGTGGTGGGTTTTCTGCAAGATTCTGCCACACTAGAATATAAGGAATTTGATCAGGAAGTCCTGACGGCCCTGGCAGGAAAATCTTAGTTTTTACCTTAGTAATAATAGAGAGACAGAAAGTTCCTTCGGACGGCCACCCTACGCCGAAGGAGGGCCACTCCGAATGGCACAAAGTAACTAGCTTTCCTTTCTTTAGTTCTACACTTAAGTCACGCCCCCGAGCCTTCACATCTTTGAAATTGTTAACAAGGAGTGAGAGCGGCGTGCTCTGGTTGTTGCCCATCTTTGGACTGCTCCTACAAAGAGAAGGAGGGACGAAAATGAGTGTGAAGCAGAGGGGAGTATCCGACAGGTCTGGTCCTGGAAGGGGAAGAAGAGGTTTTATGTTTCGTTTCAGACTTACACTTAACACTTAACAATAACAGACAGACAGTGGTAAAGAATGAACATTCGCGAGCGCGTGTCGGACTTAACTTCTGACCTGAGTCAGACGGGGCGACCAAGTGTGGAGGCCCCCAGATGGGCACCGGGGGACGTCTCCCACCAGTCCCGAGTGGCTGTCTTTTAGCGCGTCTGCCAAGACCGTGCCATCTACAGTACAGACCAATACAGATCACAGATTTCGCGAAATTTCAGGAAGACAGACATAGACAGAGACAGAGACAAAGACAAAGCCGGCTTACTTACAGATTAAGATCCGTTGACTTGGAGGTCTGGTGGGCTTGGGGGAAATCCCGGACGAGCCCCCATTTGTTATGCCCAGACCGTTTATTCCCCGAAGAAGACCACCAGAGTCCA
>NW_022318509.1:0-1328 GCF_002776525.5 Piliocolobus tephrosceles
AAGTTAGAGTGCTTGGAAATGCATAGAATTCCAATTTTGCTATCCAAAGGGACTTTCTATGGACTCTTCACACCCCACCATTTTACAGGTGGGGTGAACCACCGCTAATGCTAGTAGAAGCAGGTTTTATAGCCTCACTTTGCAATACATATGTTGTCTAGCAGCAGCTTGCTTTAGGACGTAGGGGTTCTAAGTACCCATTCACCTCTTTCTGTAGTCTCAGCTGAACTGAGACAGAATGAGTTCCATTTTAACACTCAAATACAATCAAAATACGGCATTGCAGAAACTTGACGATGAAAGTACATGGAGGTCACTGTAAAAAAGCACCTTTTGATTTAGACTGTGGTCCCCTTTTATTACAGAACACACTGACATTTCTCAGAGCAATAAGTTATTTGTAAATCTTTATTCACTTAGGTTCACTGAAACTTGAGTGAAAAAAATAAAAAAATAGGTGGGTCAAATCTAATAAGATAAATTTATATTTTCTCTATTATGTTCATCTGCATGATAAAGCTCTGCAATTTTCTTCAGGTCATTTTTCCAGTTCCTTTCACATTTTACGTTTGTTGTTCTCTCTTTCATTTCTAGAGAATATTACTCTCATTTGGATAGACCAGTCTCCAGCCTCCTAAGAACATCTCAGAGTTGACATTACTACATACTTGTTTATTCCTTTCAAGGAGTAAATATATTGTTCAAACAAGCTGAAAATATTGTTCTAGAAGTATAATGCTAATGTAAAATCATTTCCCACTTCATCATTCAATTAATACAAAATGGTTATGGTTTCTCAAACCCTCTTGCTTTTTCATGTTTTTGAAACATGAAATTAGACTACCTCTATTATATTATTATACTATTATACTACCTCTAAGTACATAACTTTCTTCTCAGTTTCCTTTGACCATCATCTACTCACCCGTCAGGATTTAGTCAGGCCTATGTTGAAAAATATTCTTAAAAACAAAGTTTACCTGAGAACGTCATTGTCAAGGATATACAAAATAGCAAGTATTAAATTTGATGACTTTCTTCATAGAATATATGTAGAATATTTTGTTTGAATACTATTTAATTCAGATTAATATACATGCATATATTTATAGATGTGTATATATTAATACACATTATATGTGCATGTATATATAAATATACACACACAAACACATATATGTACATACATCTACTATACCACTATTAACTTTTAGGATAAAAATGTCAAAATGTGAAATTTTTTTTTTGATATTTTTTCTTTGTATGATTGGCACATAAAAGGACTAAGGCTCCTATACTCTATGCATGTCTCAGAAAATAAGTACCAT
>NW_022318510.1:0-4291 GCF_002776525.5 Piliocolobus tephrosceles
ATAAAAATCTTCTAGCAAGATAATTCTATTTAACTCCCATTTATGACCTTTTGGCTGTTAGACCTTTTGCCTCTGTTCATATGTCTTTTCTCCTTTTTTAGCATTTTCTGTTTTCCACCCTTTTTTCTCTGTGTACTTCAATCTGAATATTTAACAAGTTTGTTAATATACTGTTCTACTATTTTGAATCTGCTTTAAAAACTCATCTTTTAAGTATAAATTAGTAGCTACAAATCGTAGTACTGAATTTTTCTCTCAGTACATTCTTCAAGTAAATCAATTGTTGGAACTGCTTAGAAGGGAGAGCCTGTGGTGAGTTTACATTGCAAGTTCCATTGGTTGTTATGCAGTGAGGCCATGGAGGGCATTCGTTTTGCTGTTCTTAACTTCATCAGTGCTTTTATGCTGACAGTTTTTGCTTGTGCAACACACTGAATCTTTCCAAAGGGATAGTGATACACCTCTGCCTAAATAATGACTATTTCCATCTAAACTGATTCATCTGGTACGTTACATGAACTAATTTGTAAGACTCCATGGTTGAAAACCATAGTTTATCAAGTTTTTTTCTTTACTTCTAAATAAGATAGGGACTCAGGCATTTTTCCTTTTCTTTTACACTGTCATCTGTTGACCACAGTGAGCATTCTGTATAGCATGTGGTCCCACATGTTGAAAATCTGTATGGATTTCCCACAAAAGGAAAATCTCAGAAGAGGAATATTATAATATATCAAAATTTCACTTTAAGGACTCATTTAAAAAATAAAGCACTACCATTGTTATAAGTTATCGATTGTGTTTATAAATAGTATAGGAGCATGCTAGAATTTTTAGCAAGTAGGAAAGAAGGTTGAAGAGGAAATTGGCTAGAAAAAGCAAAGGATTAATAATTCCTTGACTTGACTGAGATTGCTGAGCACATTTATCAAGCAAAGGAGATGGGACTTGCTTAGAATGAATCCAAAGCACAGTGTGATGCTAAGCATTGTTATAACAGGAAGACAGATATTGAGCAAACAATATTATAGATTTATTTTGTCAGACAGAATAGACTTTGCATGCACGTAAACAGTTGTTCATGATATATTTTTCCAGCCACATCAGTTTTGAGTAATATGATGTCATTGAAAGACAATATACTATATATAGAGGTACCCAGTCTTCGTCTTGTATCTCAGTAGTGCCACCTTCCTCTCATGTGACCCAAAGTGATACTTTAAAATCTCTCTGGGCCTCAGTTACCTTATCAGTAAAATTAGGAAAATACTTTAATGAAGTAATAAAACTTGATATTCATAATTATGACCTTGTGACAGCAAAAGACTTGGAGAGTCTGAAATATTCACTGATTTTTATAGCGTGAGCTTTGTAATTCTTGTAGCACTTTACTCCATTGTCAAGAATAGCTAATGAATCAAAACTCCCTATTGCTGAGCAATAAGAGGAATAGAGTATATGCCATGTTGCTTCTTATGTGTGCTGAAATATTACCTATAAGCCAGGTTAAATACTTTAAAGAAGACATTCATGTGTTCTGTTAGTGCTACCCTGTGAGCAAAAGGTTAGCCAACTTTTTCTTACTGTTCCCTGCTAATGCTTTTCTATCCCTCTTTGAATTTAGGAGCATGTATCCCGTTTGGAAATCTTTTCTCGAGGGAACAATGCAAGTGGCCCAGTCTCGGATGAATATATGTGAAAACTATAAAAACTTCATTTCTGAGCCTGCAAGGACAGTGAGAAGCTTAAAAGAACAGCAACTAAAAAGGGTATTGTTTTTATTTCTGCTCTTATATGCATTTTAATATCTCAGTGCTACATTTGTAATCTGTAAGATTATGCTAAATCTTATTTAAAACTTTATATGGTCCTGTATGTTTCTAGTTGACATTTTACTAGGATTTTCTGATTTCAACATGTTCTCATTAAGAGTACTGTTTTATTAACTGCTAAAAGTGAGTGTAATTCAAATCCGTGAACGTTCAAGAAGCTCAGTAAATATTTTTTAGAAATACCACTTTTCAGCATAATTCATGTACATAGATCTACTTAGTTTCACAATATCGGTATAGTTTGGTGTATATTAGAATAGTTACAAGGCTGTTAATCCCACTGATTCTTCAAAAAAGTTTACATTAATTTGTCTTACTTTCAACTTGACCCATTTTGTATAATTAAAGGAAATTGACACATTTTGACTAAATATAAAAAACTTATTTTAAAAACCCTGTTGGACTCTAAACTTTATATGGGTTACACATGAGTAAATGTTTTCAAATGGATGTATTTTATTACACAGAAATAAAACATTCATAGGAAAATGGCATTGCTTAATGTGACTTTTTAGAAAAGTTGGCTGTTGAAAAGGATAGGTGATTGAATTGCGTTCTTTTGGAAATAGAGTTACAAAAATTGAGATTATCATTATACCTAATAAGTAATTAAAATTTTTTGTGGAAGTATTAATACTTTAGAAAATATTAAAGTAAAAGAAAGAAAATATTTAAGTAATTATTTAGGGAAATAATATTTTAGAAGCCATCCAGTGTTTTGATTCTAATTGTAATTAGATTTTCAGAACATTTTTACAAACACCTTTCCCACCAAAAACCCCTCAATTTTCCGTGTGCCAAAGATGATTCTAGTGGCTTGAAATCAGTATGTTAAATGTGTATGTGCCTTTATGTAAAACGTTATTTTCTTTAGAGCACTCACCTAATATTAGTCAGTTAACGTATTTGTATAAGAATGCCTGTGTTTTATCTTTGCCAAAAAATATATCTTTCAAAACAAACATAGTGAGTAACCTATGTGGTCACTGGCCAGTGATTTTGAATTGGAAGAAAGTTGTGTGTGTGTGTGTGTGTGTGTGTGTGATTGTGCAGAAAGTGGGTGGAAGGTAGGAGCAGAGAATTAATACTAGTATAACTTCCCAACCAGGAGGAAATACTGCATTTCAAATTTCCGGCGCATTCAATGAATTGAATTTCAATTTTAATTGAATTACTGGAAAGTTCCACCTCACTCAGTATCAGAATATTCTGAGAGTAACTACCTCTGGTTCTTTTCTCTTCCATTGACGAAGTAGTCTTAGACTTGAATTTAATTGACATTCCTAGGCAAAGAATGTTTGGTAAGGCCGGGTGTAGTGACTCACACCTGTAATCCCAGCACTTTGGATGGCCAAGCCGGGTGAATCACCTGAGGTCAGGAATTCAAGACCAGCCTGACCAATATGGTAAAACCCCATCTCTACTAAAAGTACAAAAATTAGCTAGGCATGGTGGCATGTGCCTGTAGTCCCAGCTGCTTGGGAGGCTGAGACTGGAGAATTGCTTGAACCCGGGAGGTGGAGGTTGCAGTGAGCAGAGATTATGCCACTGCACTCCAGCCTGGGCGACAGTGAGACTCTGTCTAAAAAAAAAAGAAAAAAAAAAATCTTTGGTAAGATTCAACAAATGCTCATGTCTGTGAATTAACTTGTTTTATATTATAGCTGATAATCTATTTATGTTATATCTAAACAATTTTTAAATATTCAGTACATATTGGGTATACCTATCACTCTGAGATAGCAAATGACAGAAACCTCCTTCAAACTGCTTTAAGCCAAGAATGGAATGTATCTGCTTGTATAACTGAAAATTGAAGGACTTCAAGCATGGATGGATCTAGGGGTTCAAATGATGGTATTAGAATTCAGACTTTCTTTCCATCCATTAGCTCTGCTTTTCTGAACGGCTTCATTCACTAACAACTCTCTCCACATGGTAACCCCCAATGTGCCAGATTTATAAATCTTAAAGGTAGCAATCCCAGATTTTTCATTTTCCCGAATGACCAGAGTTGTTTTGCATAGCACCTGCATCATTTGGCATTCCCACCAACAGTGCACAAGGGCTCCAATTTCTCTACAGCCTTGCCAACATTTGTTATTTTTTTTTTAAAAAATAGCCTCCTAACAGGTGTGAGGTAATTAATATTTTACTGTGGCTTTGATCTATATTTCACTGATGGTTAATGATATTAAGCAATCTAATATTCTTTAATATCAATTTTTCCCTCCACTATTAGCTTCTTACTTTTTAAATCCTATATTGTTTTAGTAATTACCTTAGAGAATCTAATATGCCTCCCTAACTTATTACATTACCTTGAATCATTAATTTTACTATTCCCCAAACCTTATTCCAAATTAACTTTTTTTTTGAGACGGAGTCTCGCCTTGTCACCCAGGCTAGAGTGCTGGTCCTGAACTCCTGACCTCATGTGATCTGCCCACCTCAGCCTC
>NW_022318511.1:0-4291 GCF_002776525.5 Piliocolobus tephrosceles
GAGGCTGAGGTGGGCAGATCACATGAGGTCAGGAGTTCAGGACCAGCACTCTAGCCTGGGTGACAAGGCGAGACTCCGTCTCAAAAAAAAAGTTAATTTGGAATAAGGTTTGGGGAATAGTAAAATTAATGATTCAAGGTAATGTAATAAGTTAGGGAGGCATATTAGATTCTCTAAGGTAATTACTAAAACAATATAGGATTTAAAAAGTAAGAAGCTAATAGTGGAGGGAAAAATTGATATTAAAGAATATTAGATTGCTTAATATCATTAACCATCAGTGAAATATAGATCAAAGCCACAGTAAAATATTAATTACCTCACACCTGTTAGGAGGCTATTTTTTAAAAAAAAAATAACAAATGTTGGCAAGGCTGTAGAGAAATTGGAGCCCTTGTGCACTGTTGGTGGGAATGCCAAATGATGCAGGTGCTATGCAAAACAACTCTGGTCATTCGGGAAAATGAAAAATCTGGGATTGCTACCTTTAAGATTTATAAATCTGGCACATTGGGGGTTACCATGTGGAGAGAGTTGTTAGTGAATGAAGCCGTTCAGAAAAGCAGAGCTAATGGATGGAAAGAAAGTCTGAATTCTAATACCATCATTTGAACCCCTAGATCCATCCATGCTTGAAGTCCTTCAATTTTCAGTTATACAAGCAGATACATTCCATTCTTGGCTTAAAGCAGTTTGAAGGAGGTTTCTGTCATTTGCTATCTCAGAGTGATAGGTATACCCAATATGTACTGAATATTTAAAAATTGTTTAGATATAACATAAATAGATTATCAGCTATAATATAAAACAAGTTAATTCACAGACATGAGCATTTGTTGAATCTTACCAAAGATTTTTTTTTTTCTTTTTTTTTTAGACAGAGTCTCACTGTCGCCCAGGCTGGAGTGCAGTGGCATAATCTCTGCTCACTGCAACCTCCACCTCCCGGGTTCAAGCAATTCTCCAGTCTCAGCCTCCCAAGCAGCTGGGACTACAGGCACATGCCACCATGCCTAGCTAATTTTTGTACTTTTAGTAGAGATGGGGTTTTACCATATTGGTCAGGCTGGTCTTGAATTCCTGACCTCAGGTGATTCACCCGGCTTGGCCATCCAAAGTGCTGGGATTACAGGTGTGAGTCACTACACCCGGCCTTACCAAACATTCTTTGCCTAGGAATGTCAATTAAATTCAAGTCTAAGACTACTTCGTCAATGGAAGAGAAAAGAACCAGAGGTAGTTACTCTCAGAATATTCTGATACTGAGTGAGGTGGAACTTTCCAGTAATTCAATTAAAATTGAAATTCAATTCATTGAATGCGCCGGAAATTTGAAATGCAGTATTTCCTCCTGGTTGGGAAGTTATACTAGTATTAATTCTCTGCTCCTACCTTCCACCCACTTTCTGCACAATCACACACACACACACACACACACACACAACTTTCTTCCAATTCAAAATCACTGGCCAGTGACCACATAGGTTACTCACTATGTTTGTTTTGAAAGATATATTTTTTGGCAAAGATAAAACACAGGCATTCTTATACAAATACGTTAACTGACTAATATTAGGTGAGTGCTCTAAAGAAAATAACGTTTTACATAAAGGCACATACACATTTAACATACTGATTTCAAGCCACTAGAATCATCTTTGGCACACGGAAAATTGAGGGGTTTTTGGTGGGAAAGGTGTTTGTAAAAATGTTCTGAAAATCTAATTACAATTAGAATCAAAACACTGGATGGCTTCTAAAATATTATTTCCCTAAATAATTACTTAAATATTTTCTTTCTTTTACTTTAATATTTTCTAAAGTATTAATACTTCCACAAAAAATTTTAATTACTTATTAGGTATAATGATAATCTCAATTTTTGTAACTCTATTTCCAAAAGAACGCAATTCAATCACCTATCCTTTTCAACAGCCAACTTTTCTAAAAAGTCACATTAAGCAATGCCATTTTCCTATGAATGTTTTATTTCTGTGTAATAAAATACATCCATTTGAAAACATTTACTCATGTGTAACCCATATAAAGTTTAGAGTCCAACAGGGTTTTTAAAATAAGTTTTTTATATTTAGTCAAAATGTGTCAATTTCCTTTAATTATACAAAATGGGTCAAGTTGAAAGTAAGACAAATTAATGTAAACTTTTTTGAAGAATCAGTGGGATTAACAGCCTTGTAACTATTCTAATATACACCAAACTATACCGATATTGTGAAACTAAGTAGATCTATGTACATGAATTATGCTGAAAAGTGGTATTTCTAAAAAATATTTACTGAGCTTCTTGAACGTTCACGGATTTGAATTACACTCACTTTTAGCAGTTAATAAAACAGTACTCTTAATGAGAACATGTTGAAATCAGAAAATCCTAGTAAAATGTCAACTAGAAACATACAGGACCATATAAAGTTTTAAATAAGATTTAGCATAATCTTACAGATTACAAATGTAGCACTGAGATATTAAAATGCATATAAGAGCAGAAATAAAAACAATACCCTTTTTAGTTGCTGTTCTTTTAAGCTTCTCACTGTCCTTGCAGGCTCAGAAATGAAGTTTTTATAGTTTTCACATATATTCATCCGAGACTGGGCCACTTGCATTGTTCCCTCGAGAAAAGATTTCCAAACGGGATACATGCTCCTAAATTCAAAGAGGGATAGAAAAGCATTAGCAGGGAACAGTAAGAAAAAGTTGGCTAACCTTTTGCTCACAGGGTAGCACTAACAGAACACATGAATGTCTTCTTTAAAGTATTTAACCTGGCTTATAGGTAATATTTCAGCACACATAAGAAGCAACATGGCATATACTCTATTCCTCTTATTGCTCAGCAATAGGGAGTTTTGATTCATTAGCTATTCTTGACAATGGAGTAAAGTGCTACAAGAATTACAAAGCTCACGCTATAAAAATCAGTGAATATTTCAGACTCTCCAAGTCTTTTGCTGTCACAAGGTCATAATTATGAATATCAAGTTTTATTACTTCATTAAAGTATTTTCCTAATTTTACTGATAAGGTAACTGAGGCCCAGAGAGATTTTAAAGTATCACTTTGGGTCACATGAGAGGAAGGTGGCACTACTGAGATACAAGACGAAGACTGGGTACCTCTATATATAGTATATTGTCTTTCAATGACATCATATTACTCAAAACTGATGTGGCTGGAAAAATATATCATGAACAACTGTTTACGTGCATGCAAAGTCTATTCTGTCTGACAAAATAAATCTATAATATTGTTTGCTCAATATCTGTCTTCCTGTTATAACAATGCTTAGCATCACACTGTGCTTTGGATTCATTCTAAGCAAGTCCCATCTCCTTTGCTTGATAAATGTGCTCAGCAATCTCAGTCAAGTCAAGGAATTATTAATCCTTTGCTTTTTCTAGCCAATTTCCTCTTCAACCTTCTTTCCTACTTGCTAAAAATTCTAGCATGCTCCTATACTATTTATAAACACAATCGATAACTTATAACAATGGTAGTGCTTTATTTTTTAAATGAGTCCTTAAAGTGAAATTTTGATATATTATAATATTCCTCTTCTGAGATTTTCCTTTTGTGGGAAATCCATACAGATTTTCAACATGTGGGACCACATGCTATACAGAATGCTCACTGTGGTCAACAGATGACAGTGTAAAAGAAAAGGAAAAATGCCTGAGTCCCTATCTTATTTAGAAGTAAAGAAAAAAACTTGATAAACTATGGTTTTCAACCATGGAGTCTTACAAATTAGTTCATGTAACGTACCAGATGAATCAGTTTAGATGGAAATAGTCATTATTTAGGCAGAGGTGTATCACTATCCCTTTGGAAAGATTCAGTGTGTTGCACAAGCAAAAACTGTCAGCATAAAAGCACTGATGAAGTTAAGAACAGCAAAACGAATGCCCTCCATGGCCTCACTGCATAACAACCAATGGAACTTGCAATGTAAACTCACCACAGGCTCTCCCTTCTAAGCAGTTCCAACAATTGATTTACTTGAAGAATGTACTGAGAGAAAAATTCAGTACTACGATTTGTAGCTACTAATTTATACTTAAAAGATGAGTTTTTAAAGCAGATTCAAAATAGTAGAACAGTATATTAACAAACTTGTTAAATATTCAGATTGAAGTACACAGAGAAAAAAGGGTGGAAAACAGAAAATGCTAAAAAAGGAGAAAAGACATATGAACAGAGGCAAAAGGTCTAACAGCCAAAAGGTCATAAATGGGAGTTAAATAGAATTATCTTGCTAGAAGATTTTTAT
>NW_022318512.1:0-1367 GCF_002776525.5 Piliocolobus tephrosceles
GCAGGTTGTTCAGTTTCCATGTAGTTGAGCAGTTTTGATTGAGTTTCTTAGTCCTGAGTTCTAGTTTGATTGCACTGTGGTCTGATAGACAGTTTGTTATAATTCTGTTCTTGTACATTTGCTGAGGAGTGTCTTACTTCCAATTATGTGGTCAATTTTGGAATAAGTGTGATGTGGTGCTGAGAAGAGTGTATATTCTGTTGATTTGGGGTGGAGAGTTCTGTAGATATCTATTAGGTCCGCTTGCTGCAGAGATGAGTTCAATCCCTGGATATCCTTGTTAACTTTCTGTGTTGTTGATCTGTCTAATGTTGACAGTGGGGTGTCGAAGTCTCCCATTATTATTGTATGGGAGTCTAAGTCTCTTTGTAAGTCTCTAAGGACTTTCTTTATGAATCTGGGTGCTCCTGTATTGGGTGCATATATATTTAGGATAGTTAGCTCTTCCTGTTGAATTGATCCCTTTACCATTATGTAATGGCCTTCTTTGTCTCTTTTGATCTTTGATGGTTTAAAGTCTGTTTTATCAGAGACTAGTATTGCAACCCCTGCTTTTTTTTGTTCTCCATTTGCTTGGTAGATCTTCCTCCATCCCTTTATTTTGAGCCTCTGTATGTCTCTGCATGTGAGATGGGTCTCCTGAATACAGCAGACTGATAGGTCTTGACACTTTATCCAGTTTGCCAGTCTGTGCCTTTTAATTGGACCATTTAGTCCATTTACAGTTAAGGTTAATATTGTTATGTGTGAACTTGATCCTGCCATTATGATAATAACTGGTTATTTTGCTCGTTAGTTGATGCAGTTTCTTCCTAGCCTCAATGGTCTTTACATTTTGGCATGTTTTTGCAATGGCTGGTAGTGGTTTTTCCTTTCCATGTTTAGTGCTTCCTTCAGGGTCTCTTGTAAGGCAGGCCTGGTGGTGACAAAATCTCTAAGCATTTGCTTATCTGTAAAGGATTTTATTTCTCCTTCACTTATGAAACAGTTTGGCTGGATATGAAATTCTGGGTTTAAAATTCTTTTCTTTAAGAATGTTGAATATTGGCCCCCACTCTCTTCTGGCTTAGAGAGTTTCTGCCGAGAGATCTGCTGTTAGTCTGATGGGCTTCCCTTTGTGGGTAACCCGACCTTTCTCTCAGGCTGCCCTTAAGATTTTTTCCTTCATTTCAACTTTGGTGAATCTGGTAATTATGTGTCTTGGAGTTGCTCTTCTCGAGGAGTATCTTTGTGGCATTCTCTGTATTTCCTGAATTTGAATGTTGGCCTGCCCTACTAGGTTGGGGAAGTTCTCCTGGATGATATCCTGAAGAGTGTTTTCCAACTTGGTTCCATTTTCCCCCTCACTTTCAGGCACCCCAATCAGA
>NW_022318513.1:0-1367 GCF_002776525.5 Piliocolobus tephrosceles
TCTGATTGGGGTGCCTGAAAGTGAGGGGGAAAATGGAACCAAGTTGGAAAACACTCTTCAGGATATCATCCAGGAGAACTTCCCCAACCTAGTAGGGCAGGCCAACATTCAAATTCAGGAAATACAGAGAATGCCACAAAGATACTCCTCGAGAAGAGCAACTCCAAGACACATAATTACCAGATTCACCAAAGTTGAAATGAAGGAAAAAATCTTAAGGGCAGCCTGAGAGAAAGGTCGGGTTACCCACAAAGGGAAGCCCATCAGACTAACAGCAGATCTCTCGGCAGAAACTCTCTAAGCCAGAAGAGAGTGGGGGCCAATATTCAACATTCTTAAAGAAAAGAATTTTAAACCCAGAATTTCATATCCAGCCAAACTGTTTCATAAGTGAAGGAGAAATAAAATCCTTTACAGATAAGCAAATGCTTAGAGATTTTGTCACCACCAGGCCTGCCTTACAAGAGACCCTGAAGGAAGCACTAAACATGGAAAGGAAAAACCACTACCAGCCATTGCAAAAACATGCCAAAATGTAAAGACCATTGAGGCTAGGAAGAAACTGCATCAACTAACGAGCAAAATAACCAGTTATTATCATAATGGCAGGATCAAGTTCACACATAACAATATTAACCTTAACTGTAAATGGACTAAATGGTCCAATTAAAAGGCACAGACTGGCAAACTGGATAAAGTGTCAAGACCTATCAGTCTGCTGTATTCAGGAGACCCATCTCACATGCAGAGACATACAGAGGCTCAAAATAAAGGGATGGAGGAAGATCTACCAAGCAAATGGAGAACAAAAAAAAGCAGGGGTTGCAATACTAGTCTCTGATAAAACAGACTTTAAACCATCAAAGATCAAAAGAGACAAAGAAGGCCATTACATAATGGTAAAGGGATCAATTCAACAGGAAGAGCTAACTATCCTAAATATATATGCACCCAATACAGGAGCACCCAGATTCATAAAGAAAGTCCTTAGAGACTTACAAAGAGACTTAGACTCCCATACAATAATAATGGGAGACTTCGACACCCCACTGTCAACATTAGACAGATCAACAACACAGAAAGTTAACAAGGATATCCAGGGATTGAACTCATCTCTGCAGCAAGCGGACCTAATAGATATCTACAGAACTCTCCACCCCAAATCAACAGAATATACACTCTTCTCAGCACCACATCACACTTATTCCAAAATTGACCACATAATTGGAAGTAAGACACTCCTCAGCAAATGTACAAGAACAGAATTATAACAAACTGTCTATCAGACCACAGTGCAATCAAACTAGAACTCAGGACTAAGAAACTCAATCAAAACTGCTCAACTACATGGAAACTGAACAACCTGC
>NW_022318514.1:0-2334 GCF_002776525.5 Piliocolobus tephrosceles
GCTCTTTAGTTTAATTAGATCCCATTTGTCAATTTTGGCTTTTGTTGACGTTGCATTTGGTGTTTTAGACATGAAGTCCTTGCCCATGCTTATGTCCTGAATGGTATTACCTAAGTTTTCTTGTAGGATTTTTATGGTATTAGGTCTAACATTTAAGTCTCTAATGCATCTTGAATTAATTTTCGTATAAGGAGTAAGGAAAGGATCCAGTTTCAGCTTTCTACTTATTGCTAAGCAATTTTCCCAGCACCATTTATTAAATAGGGAATCCTTTCCCCATTTCTTGTTTTTCTCAGGTTTGTCAAAGGTCAGATGGCTGTAGATGTGTGGTATTATTTCTGAGGACTCTGTTCTGTTCCATTGGTCTATATCTCTGTTTTGGTACCAGTACCATGCTGTTTTGGTTACTGTAGCCTTGTAGTATAGTTTGAAGTCAGGTAGCATGATGCCTCCAGCTTTGTTCTTTTGACGTAGGATTATCTTGGCAGTGTGGGCGCTTTTTTGGTTCCATAAGAACTTTAAAGCAGTTTTTTCTAATTCTGTGAAGAAAGTCATTGGTAGCTTGATGGAGATGGCATTGAATCTATAAATTACCTTGGGCAGTATGGCCATTTTCACGATATTGATTCTTCCTATCCATGAGAATGGTATGGTCTTCCATTTGTTTGTGTCTTCTTTGATTTCACTGAGCAGTGGTTTGTAGTTCTCCTTGAAGAGGTCCTTTACATCCCTTGTAAGTTGGATTCCTAGGTATTTTATTCTCTTTGAAGCAATTGTGAATGGAAGTTCATTCCCGATTTGGCTCTCTGTTTGTCTGTTACTGGTGTATAAGAATGCTTGTGATTTTTGCACATTATCCTGAGACTTTGCTGAAGTTGCTTATCAGCTTAAGGAGGTTTTGGGCTGAGATGATGGGATTTTCTAACTATACAATCATGTCATCTGCAAACAGGGACGGTTTGACTTCTTCTTTTCCTAATTGAATACCCTTTATTTCTTTCTCTTGCCTGATTGCCCTAGCCAGAACTTCCAACACTATGTTGAATAGGAGTGGTGAGAGAGGGCATCCCTGTCTTATGCCAGTTTTCAAAGGGAATGATTCCAGGTTTTGCCCATTCAGTATGATATTGGCTGTGGGTTTGTCATAAATAGCTCTTATTATTTTGAGATACGTTCCATCAATACCGAATTTATTGGGAGTTTTTAGCATGAAGGGCTGTTGAATTTTGTCAAAGGCCTTTTCTTCATCTATTGAGATAATCGTGTGGTTTTTGTCTTTGATTCTGTTTATATGCTGGATTACGTTTATTGATTTGCATATGTTGAACCAGCCTTGCATCCCAGGGATGAAGCCCACTTGATCATGGTGGATAAGCTTTTTGATGTGCTGCTGGATTCAGTTTGCCAGTATTTTATTGAGGATTTTTGCATCGATGTTCATCAGGGATATTGGTCTAAAATTCTCTTTTTTTTTGTTGTTGTGTCTCTGCCACGCTTTGGTATCAGGATGATGTTGGCCTCATAAAATGAGTTAGGGATGATTCCCTCTTTTTCGATTGATTGGAATAGTTTCAGAAGGAATGCTACCAGCTCCTCCTTGTACCTCTCATAGAATTCAGCTGTGAATGCATCTGGTCCTGGACTTTTTTTGGTTGGTAGGCTATTAATTATTGCCTCAATTTCAGAGCCTACTATTGGTCTATTCACGGATTCAACTTCTTCCTGGTTTAGTCTTGGGAAAGTGTAAGTGTCCAGGAAATTACCCATTTCTTCTAGATTTTCTAGTTTATTTGCATAGAGGTGTTTATAGTATTCTGTGATGGTAGTTTGTATTTCTGTGGGGTCGGTGGTGATATCCCCTTTATCATTTTTTATTGCGTCTATTTGATTCTTCTCTCTTTTCTTCTTTATTAGTCTTGCTAGCGGTCTGTCAATTTTGTTGATCTTTTCAAAAAACCAACTCCTGGATTCATTGATTTTTTGGGGAGGGTTTTTTGTGTCTCTATCTCCTTCAGTTCTGCTCTGATCTTAGTTATTTCTTGCCTTCTGCTAGCTTTTGAATGTGTTTGCTCTTGCTTCTCTAGTTCTTTTAATTGTGATGTTCGAGTGTCAATTTTAGATGTTTCCAGCTTTCTCTTGTGAGCATTTAGTGCTATAAATTTCCCTCTACACACTGCTTTAAATGTGTGCCAGAGATTCTGGTATGTTGTATCTTTGTTCTCATTGGTTTCAAAGAACAGCTTTATTTCTGCCTTCATTTGGTTATGTACCCAGTAGTCATTCATGGGCAGGTTGTTCAGTTTCCATGTAGTTGAGCAGTTTTGATTGAGTTTC
>NW_022318515.1:0-2334 GCF_002776525.5 Piliocolobus tephrosceles
GAAACTCAATCAAAACTGCTCAACTACATGGAAACTGAACAACCTGCCCATGAATGACTACTGGGTACATAACCAAATGAAGGCAGAAATAAAGCTGTTCTTTGAAACCAATGAGAACAAAGATACAACATACCAGAATCTCTGGCACACATTTAAAGCAGTGTGTAGAGGGAAATTTATAGCACTAAATGCTCACAAGAGAAAGCTGGAAACATCTAAAATTGACACTCGAACATCACAATTAAAAGAACTAGAGAAGCAAGAGCAAACACATTCAAAAGCTAGCAGAAGGCAAGAAATAACTAAGATCAGAGCAGAACTGAAGGAGATAGAGACACAAAAAACCCTCCCCAAAAAATCAATGAATCCAGGAGTTGGTTTTTTGAAAAGATCAACAAAATTGACAGACCGCTAGCAAGACTAATAAAGAAGAAAAGAGAGAAGAATCAAATAGACGCAATAAAAAATGATAAAGGGGATATCACCACCGACCCCACAGAAATACAAACTACCATCACAGAATACTATAAACACCTCTATGCAAATAAACTAGAAAATCTAGAAGAAATGGGTAATTTCCTGGACACTTACACTTTCCCAAGACTAAACCAGGAAGAAGTTGAATCCGTGAATAGACCAATAGTAGGCTCTGAAATTGAGGCAATAATTAATAGCCTACCAACCAAAAAAAGTCCAGGACCAGATGCATTCACAGCTGAATTCTATGAGAGGTACAAGGAGGAGCTGGTAGCATTCCTTCTGAAACTATTCCAATCAATCGAAAAAGAGGGAATCATCCCTAACTCATTTTATGAGGCCAACATCATCCTGATACCAAAGCGTGGCAGAGACACAACAACAAAAAAAAAGAGAATTTTAGACCAATATCCCTGATGAACATCGATGCAAAAATCCTCAATAAAATACTGGCAAACTGAATCCAGCAGCACATCAAAAAGCTTATCCACCATGATCAAGTGGGCTTCATCCCTGGGATGCAAGGCTGGTTCAACATATGCAAATCAATAAACGTAATCCAGCATATAAACAGAATCAAAGACAAAAACCACACGATTATCTCAATAGATGAAGAAAAGGCCTTTGACAAAATTCAACAGCCCTTCATGCTAAAAACTCCCAATAAATTCGGTATTGATGGAACGTATCTCAAAATAATAAGAGCTATTTATGACAAACCCACAGCCAATATCATACTGAATGGGCAAAACCTGGAATCATTCCCTTTGAAAACTGGCATAAGACAGGGATGCCCTCTCTCACCACTCCTATTCAACATAGTGTTGGAAGTTCTGGCTAGGGCAATCAGGCAAGAGAAAGAAATAAAGGGTATTCAATTAGGAAAAGAAGAAGTCAAACCGTCCCTGTTTGCAGATGACATGATTGTATAGTTAGAAAATCCCATCATCTCAGCCCAAAACCTCCTTAAGCTGATAAGCAACTTCAGCAAAGTCTCAGGATAATGTGCAAAAATCACAAGCATTCTTATACACCAGTAACAGACAAACAGAGAGCCAAATCGGGAATGAACTTCCATTCACAATTGCTTCAAAGAGAATAAAATACCTAGGAATCCAACTTACAAGGGATGTAAAGGACCTCTTCAAGGAGAACTACAAACCACTGCTCAGTGAAATCAAAGAAGACACAAACAAATGGAAGACCATACCATTCTCATGGATAGGAAGAATCAATATCGTGAAAATGGCCATACTGCCCAAGGTAATTTATAGATTCAATGCCATCTCCATCAAGCTACCAATGACTTTCTTCACAGAATTAGAAAAAACTGCTTTAAAGTTCTTATGGAACCAAAAAAGCGCCCACACTGCCAAGATAATCCTACGTCAAAAGAACAAAGCTGGAGGCATCATGCTACCTGACTTCAAACTATACTACAAGGCTACAGTAACCAAAACAGCATGGTACTGGTACCAAAACAGAGATATAGACCAATGGAACAGAACAGAGTCCTCAGAAATAATACCACACATCTACAGCCATCTGACCTTTGACAAACCTGAGAAAAACAAGAAATGGGGAAAGGATTCCCTATTTAATAAATGGTGCTGGGAAAATTGCTTAGCAATAAGTAGAAAGCTGAAACTGGATCCTTTCCTTACTCCTTATACGAAAATTAATTCAAGATGCATTAGAGACTTAAATGTTAGACCTAATACCATAAAAATCCTACAAGAAAACTTAGGTAATACCATTCAGGACATAAGCATGGGCAAGGACTTCATGTCTAAAACACCAAATGCAACGTCAACAAAAGCCAAAATTGACAAATGGGATCTAATTAAACTAAAGAGC
>NW_022318516.1:0-9085 GCF_002776525.5 Piliocolobus tephrosceles
CCAACTTGGTTCCATTTTCCCCCTCACTTTCAGGCACCCCAATCAGATGTAGATTTGGCTTTTCACATACCATACTTCTTGAAGGCTTTGTTAATTTCTTTTTCTTCTTTTTTCTTTAGACTTCTCTTTTCGCTTCATTTCATTCATTTGATCCTCAATCGCTGATACTCTTTATTCCAGTTGATCGAGTAGGTTACTGAAGCTTATGCATTTGTCACGTATTTCTCATGTCATGGTTTTTATCTCTGTCAGTTCGTTTATGGCCTTCTCTGCATTGATTATTCTAGTTATCCATTCTTCCATTCTTTTCTCAAGATTTTTAGTTTCTTTGCGTTGGGTACATTATTCCTCCTTTAGCTCTGAGAAGTTTGATGGACTGAAGCCTTCTTCTCTCAAGTCGTTAAAGTCATTCCCTTCCAACTTTGATCCGTTGCTGGTGATGAGCTGCATTCCTTTGGAGGGGGAGATGTGCTCTTATTTTTTGAATTTCTAGCTTTTCTGCCCTGCTTTTTCCCCATCTTTGTGGTTTTATCTGCCTTTGGTCTTTGATGATGGTGATGTACTGATGGGGTTTTGGTGTGGGTGTCCTTTCTGTTTGTTAGTTTGCCTTCTAACAGTCAGGACCCTCAGCTGTAGGTCTGTTGGAGATTGCTTGAGGTCCACTCCAGACCCTGTTTGCCTGGGTATCAGCAGCAGAGGCTGCAGAATATAGAATATTGCTGAACATCGAGTGTTCCTGTCTGATTCTTGCTCTGGAAGCTTCGTCTCAGGGGTGTACCCCACCGTGTGAGGTGTGGGATGTCGGTCTGCACCTAGTGGGGGATGTCTCCCAGGTAGGCTATTCAGGCAGTCTGTCCATTCTCAGATCTCAGCCTCCATGTTGGGAGATCCACTGCTCTCTTCAAAGCTGTCAGACAGGGTCTTTTGCATCTGAAGAGGTTTCTGCTGCTTTTTGTTTAGCTATGCCCTGTCCCCCGAGGTGGAGTCTACAGAGACAGGCAGGCCTCCATGAGCTGCTGTGGGCTCCACCCAGTTTGAGTTTCCCAGCGGCTTTGTTTACCTACTTAAACCTCAGCAATGGCGGGCGCCCCTCCCCCAGCCTCGCTGCTGCCTTGCTGTTAGATAGCAGACTGCTGTGCTAGCAGTGAGGGAGGCTCCGCGGGCATGGGACCCTCCCACCAGGTGTGGGATATAATCTCCTGGTGTGCCGTTTGCTAAGATCCTTGGTAAAGTGCAATATTAGGGTGAGAGTTACCCGATTTTCCAGGTGTTGTGTGTCTCAGTTCTCCTGGCTAGGAAAAGGGATTCCCTTCGCCCTTGCACTTCCTAGGTGAAGCGATGCCTCGCCCTGCTTCAGCTCTTGCTGTTTGGGCTGCAACAGCTGACCAGCACTGATTGTCTGGTACTCCCCAGTGAGATGAACCCTGTACTTCAGTTGAAAATGCAGAAATCACCTGTCTTCTGTGTCGCTCGCGGTGGGAGCTGGAGACTGGAGCTGTTCCTATTCGGCCATCTTGCTCCGAGTCTCACCAGCTTTTTCTTAATGCATGGAATAATAAGATCTAGAGACATTTTGAGTACTGTTAAGCATAAACAATATTTCAAGGTGTCTACAACTGTAATATGGTATGTAATATCTCAGATTTCTATTGATGGTAGAGTCACAGGTCTTTCTAATACTTTTGTGGTTTGATGCCTACATTTTATAATGGAAGGAAATGCTAAATTTCAGTTAGAGGTTAATAAAAATAAAGATGGAAAATTCTTTTCCTCCATCTAAATCCACATATGCCCTGAATTCTCTTCTAGGTTAAGAACTTCTGGTTTAAGATATACTTTTGGTTTACAGTAGTAAAACAAGCCAAAAGAAGTTGACCATTTATGTGACGTGCAGTAATAAATTAGCAATTCAGGGTTGAGGAGCTCATTATTGATCTGTGGATAGTCCAAATCCCAGCCCTTTTCTTTCTGAACTTTGCCTTTTGTAAGTCCCTCACACACAGCAGAGAAAGATATTTTGTGAGTGGCTCTGAAAATGGGGGCAAAACATAACCCTGAGGAGGCCTGGGGTTGATCTGAGCCTTAAGACTTATTTGTGGGGACCTGGTGCTGTTCTTTTTAAGAATAAATTTTAGAAGGACAAAGTAAAACTCCAAGTTGAACTTAATGGTGAGTAAGGGTCAAAATGAGAGTCTGCATGTAACTCCCCATGCCTCTCCACTACTGATGTGGATCTGCCTAGTCCATATCACCCTGGAGTGCTAGGGTGACCCTAGCACTATATCCAACTCTTCTCACCTCTTTAGGAATTTTAAGCCAACAAATTAAGTATGGAATTTATTACATGGTATCTTGCATTTCAGAAGCAGAATCTGAGATGGGGATTTTTGCCAGAGATTTATTGGGGGGGTGCTCTCAGAAGTGAGGAAAACAGAAAGGGACAGGAAAAAATTGTTGAGTAAGGATGCAGTCTCAGGAAAAGTCTAGCCTCAGCCTGATCCCATGAGGAAGCTCTGGAGCAGAGCTTATCCCACCCAGCAGCAAGGGGGTTGGGCCGTTACCCTGCTGCATCTGCCAGCTGGGGGAATGGGACAGGTATCAGTTTTCTAGGCCACTTCAAAAATTACAAATTTAGCAGCTTAAGACAGCATAAAGTTATTATCTCACAGTTTCTATGGGTTAGGAGTCTGAGCATGGCCTGCTTAGGGTTTCACAAGGCTGTACTCAAGGTGCCAGCCAGGTCTTTTATGTGGCTTGGGGTCTTGTTCCAGGCTCGCATGGTGGAATTCACTCCTGCAGCTGTGGAGCCCAGGGTGACTTGCTTCTTCAAGACTAGCAGAAGACTCTTTCTGCTGCTTCCAGTCTCTTAGCTCAACCTTCCAGTCTCTTAGCTCACCGCTCTCCAAGGATTCTTGACACTTGCACTCCAACCCACTCTGGGTCAGAAGCTATTCCTTCCTGTGAAAGGGGTCACTTGAGTAGGCCAATTCAGGCCATCCTTTCTGATTCATTCAATTCAGCTGATTCAGAACTTTAATTACATCTGCAAACTCCCCTCATCTTTCCCATTTGATGTAACATCACAGGAGTGAGAACCATCATATGTCCAGTACTTCCCACCCTCAAAGGGAGGGGATTATACAGGTGCATGGGTCACTGGCATCATTTTAGGATTCTTCCTGTCACAGGGCATGACTTGTAGGCTTCTCTGGAGGAGATGGCTCCTGTCACCCAAGGGCAATTCTCCTGAGAAAGTTATAGGTGTAGGCAATGCCTGTAGCAGCTAGGGCACTGAGGCCCCGTGACCTGGTTCCAACCTGCTCTCCTTCCCTGTCCATAGTCCCTCCCTGTCCCCCACCCTGTGATCTTGCCCCACAGATCCTTCTCAGGTGGTGGTGGTGGTGGTGTTGTAGGGGCAACTGGCTTTTTTAAGGAGTGCCAGGAGCTCTCCAAGGTGCTCAACATCCATTTCTCTAATCTTCACAAGCATGCAAGATTGATACTGTCATCCTATTTTACATCTGAGAAAACAGACTCAGAGAGAGTAGGTAAAGTGGCCAAGGTTACACAGTTTGCAAGAAATGGAGCTGGGACCCCCTCTGACCTTGGACTGGCTGACATCAAAGTCATTGCTTTTCCTGGTCCTATACCTCTCTTCCTTAGATATCTAGTTTTTATTAGACCACCATATTATCTTCACCAACTGAGAAGGGGCCCTGTCAGCCTGAGGAACTCCCAGGTCACCCCTCTCCAAGGATTCTTGACACTTGCACTCCTACCCACTCTGGGTCAGAAGCTATTCTTCCCTCATTGGGTTGCCACCATTCTTGTAAAGGCACCTTCTTCTCTGTACCACAGTTTTTTGCTCACACTCCTCCTATTTTTCTCTTCTCAGCTTCCCTGTGCCTCATGGCACCCGGCATAAGGCATACAGCAACCAAGTGTTGGCAGAAGGCAAATTATATGGTTTGGCTGTGTTCCTACCCAAGTCTCATCTTGAACTGTAGCTCTTATAATTCCCGTGTGTTGTGGGAGGGATCTGGTGGGAAATAATTGAATCATGGGGGTGGTTTTCCCCATACTGTTCTTATGGTAGTGAATAAGTCTCATGAGGTCTGATGGTTTCATTTGGCTCTCATTCTTTCTTGTCGGCCGCCATGTAAGATGTGCCTTTCACCTTCCACCATGATTGTAAGGCCTCCCCAGCCAGAGGGAACTGTGAGTCCATTAAACCTCTTTTACTTTATAAATTACCCAGTCTCCGGTATGTCTTTATCAGCAGCATGAGAACAGACTAACACACCAATTGAGGTTCCTCCAGAGAGTCAACAAAATGTCCATGCACTCTTTCATTGTTCCCCCACACCCACAGATCTGCCATCCCTGGCCCTGCCTGATGCCAGTACCTGGCCATTGCTGCTGTATTCCATGCTTTTGTACAAGAGTATGCTCAGTATTGTCCAGGAGACACAGGAAGCTCAAGACAGAGCTGAGATCCAGTTCCTACAGCCACACTTACCACCCCCACCTCTGACACACACACAGACTCTCCAATGCAAAAGCAAACCATTCCCAAATATCCAGCTACATATTGTTTTACCTTTGAAGAGAAAAAAGTATCAATGGAGTTATATGATTTTCATAGATTAATAATTTATGCAGATATGTTAATGAAAGAGTAATTGATGCTTTCTTAACCTTCCTGAGCACTGATGCTTGCCAAAGGGTTATACATTTCAGATTAATGATGGCATCCATTACTATATGTGAAATTGCTTATAAACTAATATGTACTCTCTAATCTCATTGAGAAATTTTCAGAAACAAGATACACTGATTTTCTCATCACTTACTTCCTGCTCTCATGACAGAATTTCTGGAGTTCTTTGAATTCAGCTGGTTTTTGGAGTTCTGTCTAGTCAATATTTATAACTGAACTAGTTCAAACAGTCAAAGCATTGTCTCTTCTCTTCCTGGTTGAAATTCTGTCTTGGAAGACTGTTGTAGTCAGCTGTGCTTATCATAAAGTTTTGTTTAAAATTATTTTAGAATTTTCTTCTTTGGCTTTAATTTAAATTTTTGTTTGTTTCCTTTTTTGTTTGTTTGTTTGGAGACGGAGTCTCGCTGTGTCACCCAGGCTGGAGTGCAGTGGCACAATCTGGGCTCACTGCAAGCTCCGCCTCCCAGGTTCACGCCATTCTCCTGCCTCAGCCTCCCAAGCAGCTGGGACTACACGTGCCTGCCACCATGCCCGGCTAACTTTTTTTGTATTTTTGAGTAGAGATGGGGTTTCACCATGTTAGCCTGGATGGTCTCCATCTCCTGACCTCACGATCCACCCGCCTCGGCCTCCCAAAGTGCTGGGATTACAGGCGTGAGCCACCATGCCTGGTCTTGTTTACTTTTTAATATATAGGATTGTAAATGAAACCATACTTGACCTCAGTTTTTTCTCTGGGAAAAAGGTTCTTGCTACAGGTATAGTTTATAAGGATTTATTTCATAATAGGGAGCTTTTTATAGATTTTCATATAATAGTTGCCATTTTTTGTTTTGTTTTGTTTTTTGAGACGGAGTCTCGCTCTGTCGCCCAGGCTGGAGTGCAGTGGCCGGATCTCAGCTCACTGCAATCTCTGCCTCCCAGGTTCACGCCATTCTCCTGCCTCAGCCTCCCGAGCAGCTGGGACTACAGGTGCCCGCCACCTCGCCCAGCTAGTTTTTTGTATTTTTTAGTAGAGACGGGGTTTCACCATGTTAGCCAGGATGGTCTCGATCTCCTGACCTTGTGATCCGCCCGTCTCGGCCTCCCAAAGTGCCGGGATTACAGGCTTGAGCCACCGCGCCTGGCCTAATAGTTGCCATTTTAAAAATTGTGTTATAGGCCGGGTGCAGTGGCTCATGTCTGTAATCCCAGCATTTTGGGAGGCCAAAGTGGTTAGATCACCAGAGGTTAGAAGTTCGAGATCAGCCTGGCCAACATGATGAAACCCTATCTCTACTAAAAATACAAAAAAATTAGCCGGGTGTGGTAGTGTGTGCCTGTAAACTACTCAGGAGGCTGGGGCAGGAGAATCACTTGAACCTGGGAGACAGAGGTTGCAATGAGCTGAGATTGTGCCATCGCACTCCAGCCTGGGCAGCAAGAGTGAAACTCTGTGAAAAAAACATTGTGTTAAAAATGGTAATAATCACCATTTATTACTTGCCTACAGTATGCCAGTCATTCTACAAGGTATATTTTATAATTATAAATATTATTTATTATCTAATTACAAATATGTTATACCTTGCACTGTGTCCTGTATGTCTCTTATGTTTATTTATGAATTTTCCTTCCTTTTTCCTCTCCATGCTTTGATCTGGATATTTCCTATCCAGATTGAGAGAATACACTGAGGCCAAGTGTGATTTCTAGATTAAAAAGCAAACAACTTCTGGGTCGCTGGTCATGTTTTCTGCTGTGTTCAATCTCCAGTCAAATATATCTTGTCTTCTCAGCACCTTAACCACTGTCCTCAGCCTGGTTTCTTAGTCTCACAGGCTCATGCTGCTGTAGAATCGGCAGAGGCCTTGAGGATAAATGTGGTGCACAGTAAACATACCTCAATATACTTCTTTCAGTTTGGGATTTTGGCCCCTCAAGTCCTGGTTGCCCTATTAGTCCTGAGCTCTTAAGTGTTATCTTCACAGAGTCATAAGACTTCCAGAAATTCAGCTCAGAAACTCAAGAACCTAGCCTTTTAGCCACTGCTTCACTTTCAGTTTCATAGCCTCTTATCCCACACTGCTTACAAATCTGGAAACACCTCAAGGGAAAAGTGCCCATAAATGTTGGGGTTACCTCCACATTCTTTCCTTCTCTTCGGGACCCTAGACTCTGAAGTCCTGGCTGTCTTGATAGTTGGTTCCCTGATAACTTTATATATTTTTAATTTTTTAAATGAACTTGGCATTTCAAACATAAATTCCATGATAATTTTAAACAGGGCTGTGTGTGTGTGTGTGTGTGTGTGTGTGTGTGTGTGTGTGTGTGTCCAGCTTTTCGAGTTGTCCGTGGGAGGACAGTTTCAGTAAGTTACTCTATCATTACTGGAAATGCAAAATCCTCAGTTTGCTTTTAAAAGAACCTTCAAGCTGATGAGAATTTTAAAGTAGCTTATAAATAATATTTATACTTATAAAATATACCTTGTACAATGACTGGCATACTGTAGGCAAGTAATGAATGGTGATCATTACCATTTTTAACACAATTTTTTTAAACTGTGATCCTATTTGTTATGAGTATAGAGATAAAGGAAAAGCCATCCCATTTTTGAAGATTTCTCATTTCTAGGTGTGTCTACAAGGTTATCATAGGTGAAAGTAGGGTTTGCAGAGAAATAGTAAGAGAGGATGGAGGATGGAAGGGACAAAAAGATCACACGTTTGGAAAAAGAAAAAAATACTGAATCCTCTTTTTTTTGTATTGAGTTTTTTTTAATTATTATTATACTTTAAGTTCTAGGGTACATGTGCATAATGTGCAGGTTTGTTACATATGTATACTTGTGCCATGTTGGTGTGCTGCATCCATCAACTCGTCAGCACCCATCAACTCATCATTTACATCAGCTATAACTCCCAATGCAATCCCTCCCCCCTCCCCCCTCCACGTGATAGGCCCCGGTGTGTGATGTTCCCCTTCCCGAGTACAAGTGATCTCATTGTTCAGTTCCCACCTATGAGTGAGAACATGTGGTGTTTGGTTTTCTGTTCTTGTGATAGTTTGCTGAGAATGATGGTTTCCAGCTGCATCCATGTCCCTACAAAGGACACAAACTCATCCTTTTTATGGCTACATAGTATTCCATGGTGTATATGTGCCACATTTTCTTAATCCAGTCTGTCACTGATGGATATTTGGGCTGATTCCAAGTCTTTGCTATTGTGAATAGTGCCGCAATAAACATACGTGTGCATGTGTCTTTATAGCAGCATGATTTATAATCCTTTGGGTATATACCCAGTAATGGGATGGCTGGGTCATATGGTATTTCTAGTTCTAGATCCTTGAGGAATTGCCATACTGTTTTCCATAATGGCTGAACTAGTTTATAATCCCACCAACAGTGTAAAAGTGTTCCTATTTCTCCACATCCTCTCCAGCACCTGTTTCCTGACTTTTTTATGATTGCCATTCCAACTGGTGTGAGATGGTATCTCATTGTGGTTTTGATTTGCATTTCTGTGATGGCCAGTGATGATGAGCATTTTTTCACGTGTCTGTTGGCTGTATGAATGTCTTCTTTTGAGAAATGTCTGTTCATATCCTTTGCCCACTTTTTGATGGGGTTGTTTGTTTTTTTCTTGTAAATTTGTTTGAGTTCTTTGTAGGTTCTGGATATTAGCCCTTTGTCAGATGAGTAGATTGCAAAAATTTTCTCCCATTCTGTAGGTTGCCTGTTCACTCTGATGGTAGTTTCTTTTGCTGTGCAGAAGCTCTTTAGTTTAATTAGATCCCATTTGTCAATTTTGGCTTTTGTTGCCGTTGCATTTGGTGTTTTAGACATGAAGTCCTTGCCCATGCCTATGTCCTGAATGGTACTACCTAGGTTTTCTTCTAGGGTTTTTATGGTACTAGGTCTAACATTTAAGTCTCTAATGCATCTTGAATTAATTTTCGTATAAGGAGTAAGGAAAGGATCCAGTTTCAGCTTTCTACTTATGGCTAGTCAATTTTCCCAGCACCATTTATTAAATAGGGAATCCTTTCCCCATTTCCTGTTTCTCTCAGGTTTGTCAAAGATCAGATGGCTGTAGCTGTGTGGTATTATTTCTGAGGACTCTGTTCTGTTCCATTGGTCTATATCTCTGTTTTGGTACCAGTACCATGCTGTTTTGGTTACCTTAGCCTTGTAGTATAGTTTGAAGTCAGATAGCTTGATGCCTCCAGCTTTGTTCTTTTGACGTAGGATTGTCTTGGCAATGCGGGCTCTTTTTTGGTTCCATATGAACTTTAAAGCCGTTTTTTCCAATTCTTTGAAGAAACTCATTGGTAGCTTGATGGGGATGGCATTGGATCTATAAATAACCTTGGGCAGTA
>NW_022318517.1:0-1730 GCF_002776525.5 Piliocolobus tephrosceles
GGCCATTTTCATGATATTGATTCTTCCTATCCATGAGCATGGTATGTTCTTCCATTTGTTTGTGTCCTCTTTGATTTCACTGAGCAGTGGTTTGTAGTTCTCCTTGAAGAGGTCCTTTACATCCCTTGTAAGTTGGATTCCTAGGTATTTTATTCTCTTTGAAGCAATTGTGAATGGAAGTTCATTCCTGATTTGGCTCTCTGTTTGTCTGTTACTGGTGTATAAGAATGCTTGTGATTTTTGCACATTAATTTTGTATCCTGAGACTTTGTTGAAGTTGCTTATCAGCTTAAGGAGATTTTGGGCTGAGACAATGGGGTTTTCTAAATATACAGTCATGTCATCTGCAAACAGGGACAATTTGACTTCTTCTTTTCCTAACTGAATACCCTTGATTTCTTTCTCTTGCCTGATTGCCCTAGCCAGAACTTCCAACACTATGTTGAATAGGAGTGGTGAGAGAGGGCATCCCTGTCTTGTGCCAGTTTTCAAAGGGAATGCTTCCAGTTTTTGCCCATTCAGTATGATATTGGCTGTGGGTTTGTCATAAATAGCTCTTACTATTTTGAGGTATGTTCCATCAATACCGAATTTATTGAGTGTTTTTAGCATGGAGGGCTGTTGAATTTTGTCAAAGGCCTTTTCTTCATCTATTGAGATAATCATGTGGTTCTTATCTTTGGTTCTATTTATATGCTGGATTACGTTTATTGATTTGTGAATGTTGAACCAGCCTTGCATCCCAGGGATGAAGCCCACTTGATCATGGTGGATAAGCTTTTTGATGTGCTGCTGAATCCGGTTTGCCGTATTTTATTGAGGATTTTTGCATCAATGTTCATCAGGGATATTGGTCTAAAATTCTCTTTTTTTTGTTGTGTCTCTGCCAGGCTTTGGTATCAGGATGATGTTGGCCTCATAAAATGAGTTAGGGAGGATTCCCTCTTTTCCTATTGATTGGAATAGTTTCAGAAGGAATGGTACTAGCTCCTCCTTATACCTCTCATAGAATTCAGCTGTGAATCCATCTGGTCCTGGACTTTTTTTGGTGGGTAGGCTATTAATTATTGCCTCAATTTCAGAGCCTGCTATTGGTCTATTCACGGATTCAACTTCTTCCTGGTTTAGTCTTGGGAGAGTGTAAGTGTCCAAGAAATTATCCATTTCTTCTAGATTTTCTAGTTTATTTGCGTAGAGGTGTTTATAGTATTCTCTGATGGTAGTTTGTATTTCTGTGGGGTCGGTGGTGATATCCCCTTTATCAGTTTTAATTGCATCTATTTGATTCTTCTCTCTTTTCTTCTTTATTAGTCTTGCTAGCGGTCTGTCAATTTTGTTGATCTTTTCAAAAAACCAACTCCTGGATTCATTGATTTTTTGGGAGGGTTTTTTGTGTCTCTATCTCCTTCAGTTCTGCTCTGATCTTAGTTATTTCTTGCCTTCTGCTAGCTTTTGAATGTGTTTGCTCTTGGTTCTCTAGTTCTTTTAATTGTGATGTTCGAGTGTCAATTTTAGATCTTTCCAGCTTTCTCTTGTGGGCATTTAGTGCTATAAATTTCCCTCTACACACTGCTTTAAATGTGTGCCAGAGATTCTGGTATGTTGTATCTTTGTTCTCATTGGTTTCAAAGAACATCTTTATTTCTGCCTTCATTTGGTTATGTACCCAGTAGTCATTCATGAGCAGGTTGTTCAGTTTCCATGTAGTTGAGCAGTTTTGATTGAGTTTC
>NW_022318518.1:0-9085 GCF_002776525.5 Piliocolobus tephrosceles
TACTGCCCAAGGTTATTTATAGATCCAATGCCATCCCCATCAAGCTACCAATGAGTTTCTTCAAAGAATTGGAAAAAACGGCTTTAAAGTTCATATGGAACCAAAAAAGAGCCCGCATTGCCAAGACAATCCTACGTCAAAAGAACAAAGCTGGAGGCATCAAGCTATCTGACTTCAAACTATACTACAAGGCTAAGGTAACCAAAACAGCATGGTACTGGTACCAAAACAGAGATATAGACCAATGGAACAGAACAGAGTCCTCAGAAATAATACCACACAGCTACAGCCATCTGATCTTTGACAAACCTGAGAGAAACAGGAAATGGGGAAAGGATTCCCTATTTAATAAATGGTGCTGGGAAAATTGACTAGCCATAAGTAGAAAGCTGAAACTGGATCCTTTCCTTACTCCTTATACGAAAATTAATTCAAGATGCATTAGAGACTTAAATGTTAGACCTAGTACCATAAAAACCCTAGAAGAAAACCTAGGTAGTACCATTCAGGACATAGGCATGGGCAAGGACTTCATGTCTAAAACACCAAATGCAACGGCAACAAAAGCCAAAATTGACAAATGGGATCTAATTAAACTAAAGAGCTTCTGCACAGCAAAAGAAACTACCATCAGAGTGAACAGGCAACCTACAGAATGGGAGAAAATTTTTGCAATCTACTCATCTGACAAAGGGCTAATATCCAGAACCTACAAAGAACTCAAACAAATTTACAAGAAAAAAACAAACAACCCCATCAAAAAGTGGGCAAAGGATATGAACAGACATTTCTCAAAAGAAGACATTCATACAGCCAACAGACACGTGAAAAAATGCTCATCATCACTGGCCATCACAGAAATGCAAATCAAAACCACAATGAGATACCATCTCACACCAGTTGGAATGGCAATCATAAAAAAGTCAGGAAACAGGTGCTGGAGAGGATGTGGAGAAATAGGAACACTTTTACACTGTTGGTGGGATTATAAACTAGTTCAGCCATTATGGAAAACAGTATGGCAATTCCTCAAGGATCTAGAACTAGAAATACCATATGACCCAGCCATCCCATTACTGGGTATATACCCAAAGGATTATAAATCATGCTGCTATAAAGACACATGCACACGTATGTTTATTGCGGCACTATTCACAATAGCAAAGACTTGGAATCAGCCCAAATATCCATCAGTGACAGACTGGATTAAGAAAATGTGGCACATATACACCATGGAATACTATGTAGCCATAAAAAGGATGAGTTTGTGTCCTTTGTAGGGACATGGATGCAGCTGGAAACCATCATTCTCAGCAAACTATCACAAGAACAGAAAACCAAACACCACATGTTCTCACTCATAGGTGGGAACTGAACAATGAGATCACTTGTACTCGGGAAGGGGAACATCACACACCGGGGCCTATCACGTGGAGGGGGGAGGGGGGAGGGATTGCATTGGGAGTTATAGCTGATGTAAATGATGAGTTGATGGGTGCTGACGAGTTGATGGATGCAGCACACCAACATGGCACAAGTATACATATGTAACAAACCTGCACATTATGCACATGTACCCTAGAACTTAAAGTATAATAATAATTAAAAAAAACTCAATACAAAAAAAAGAGGATTCAGTATTTTTTTCTTTTTCCAAACGTGTGATCTTTTTGTCCCTTCCATCCTCCATCCTCTCTTACTATTTCTCTGCAAACCCTACTTTCACCTATGATAACCTTGTAGACACACCTAGAAATGAGAAATCTTCAAAAATGGGATGGCTTTTCCTTTATCTCTATACTCATAACAAATAGGATCACAGTTTAAAAAAATTGTGTTAAAAATGGTAATGATCACCATTCATTACTTGCCTACAGTATGCCAGTCATTGTACAAGGTATATTTTATAAGTATAAATATTATTTATAAGCTACTTTAAAATTCTCATCAGCTTGAAGGTTCTTTTAAAAGCAAACTGAGGATTTTGCATTTCCAGTAATGATAGAGTAACTTACTGAAACTGTCCTCCCACGGACAACTCGAAAAGCTGGACACACACACACACACACACACACACACACACACACACACACACAGCCCTGTTTAAAATTATCATGGAATTTATGTTTGAAATGCCAAGTTCATTTAAAAAATTAAAAATATATAAAGTTATCAGGGAACCAACTATCAAGACAGCCAGGACTTCAGAGTCTAGGGTCCCGAAGAGAAGGAAAGAATGTGGAGGTAACCCCAACATTTATGGGCACTTTTCCCTTGAGGTGTTTCCAGATTTGTAAGCAGTGTGGGATAAGAGGCTATGAAACTGAAAGTGAAGCAGTGGCTAAAAGGCTAGGTTCTTGAGTTTCTGAGCTGAATTTCTGGAAGTCTTATGACTCTGTGAAGATAACACTTAAGAGCTCAGGACTAATAGGGCAACCAGGACTTGAGGGGCCAAAATCCCAAACTGAAAGAAGTATATTGAGGTATGTTTACTGTGCACCACATTTATCCTCAAGGCCTCTGCCGATTCTACAGCAGCATGAGCCTGTGAGACTAAGAAACCAGGCTGAGGACAGTGGTTAAGGTGCTGAGAAGACAAGATATATTTGACTGGAGATTGAACACAGCAGAAAACATGACCAGCGACCCAGAAGTTGTTTGCTTTTTAATCTAGAAATCACACTTGGCCTCAGTGTATTCTCTCAATCTGGATAGGAAATATCCAGATCAAAGCATGGAGAGGAAAAAGGAAGGAAAATTCATAAATAAACATAAGAGACATACAGGACACAGTGCAAGGTATAACATATTTGTAATTAGATAATAAATAATATTTATAATTATAAAATATACCTTGTAGAATGACTGGCATACTGTAGGCAAGTAATAAATGGTGATTATTACCATTTTTAACACAATGTTTTTTTCACAGAGTTTCACTCTTGCTGCCCAGGCTGGAGTGCGATGGCACAATCTCAGCTCATTGCAACCTCTGTCTCCCAGGTTCAAGTGATTCTCCTGCCCCAGCCTCCTGAGTAGTTTACAGGCACACACTACCACACCCGGCTAATTTTTTTGTATTTTTAGTAGAGATAGGGTTTCATCATGTTGGCCAGGCTGATCTCGAACTTCTAACCTCTGGTGATCTAACCACTTTGGCCTCCCAAAATGCTGGGATTACAGACATGAGCCACTGCACCCGGCCTATAACACAATTTTTAAAATGGCAACTATTAGGCCAGGCGCGGTGGCTCAAGCCTGTAATCCCGGCACTTTGGGAGGCCGAGACGGGCGGATCACAAGGTCAGGAGATCGAGACCATCCTGGCTAACATGGTGAAACCCCGTCTCTACTAAAAAATACAAAAAACTAGCTGGGCGAGGTGGCGGGCACCTGTAGTCCCAGCTGCTCGGGAGGCTGAGGCAGGAGAATGGCGTGAACCTGGGAGGCAGAGATTGCAGTGAGCTGAGATCCGGCCACTGCACTCCAGCCTGGGCGACAGAGCGAGACTCCGTCTCAAAAAACAAAACAAAACAAAAAATGGCAACTATTATATGAAAATCTATAAAAAGCTCCCTATTATGAAATAAATCCTTATAAACTATACCTGTAGCAAGAACCTTTTTCCCAGAGAAAAAACTGAGGTCAAGTATGGTTTCATTTACAATCCTATATATTAAAAAGTAAACAAGACCAGGCATGGTGGCTCACGCCTGTAATCCCAGCACTTTGGGAGGCCGAGGCGGGTGGATCGTGAGGTCAGGAGATGGAGACCATCCAGGCTAACATGGTGAAACCCCATCTCTACTCAAAAATACAAAAAAAGTTAGCCGGGCATGGTGGCAGGCACGTGTAGTCCCAGCTGCTTGGGAGGCTGAGGCAGGAGAATGGCGTGAACCTGGGAGGCGGAGCTTGCAGTGAGCCCAGATTGTGCCACTGCACTCCAGCCTGGGTGACACAGCGAGACTCCGTCTCCAAACAAACAAACAAAAAAGGAAACAAACAAAAATTTAAATTAAAGCCAAAGAAGAAAATTCTAAAATAATTTTAAACAAAACTTTATGATAAGCACAGCTGACTACAACAGTCTTCCAAGACAGAATTTCAACCAGGAAGAGAAGAGACAATGCTTTGACTGTTTGAACTAGTTCAGTTATAAATATTGACTAGACAGAACTCCAAAAACCAGCTGAATTCAAAGAACTCCAGAAATTCTGTCATGAGAGCAGGAAGTAAGTGATGAGAAAATCAGTGTATCTTGTTTCTGAAAATTTCTCAATGAGATTAGAGAGTACATATTAGTTTATAAGCAATTTCACATATAGTAATGGATGCCATCATTAATCTGAAATGTATAACCCTTTGGCAAGCATCAGTGCTCAGGAAGGTTAAGAAAGCATCAATTACTCTTTCATTAACATATCTGCATAAATTATTAATCTATGAAAATCATATAACTCCATTGATACTTTTTTCTCTTCAAAGGTAAAACAATATGTAGCTGGATATTTGGGAATGGTTTGCTTTTGCATTGGAGAGTCTGTGTGTGTGTCAGAGGTGGGGGTGGTAAGTGTGGCTGTAGGAACTGGATCTCAGCTCTGTCTTGAGCTTCCTGTGTCTCCTGGACAATACTGAGCATACTCTTGTACAAAAGCATGGAATACAGCAGCAATGGCCAGGTACTGGCATCAGGCAGGGCCAGGGATGGCAGATCTGTGGGTGTGGGGGAACAATGAAAGAGTGCATGGACATTTTGTTGACTCTCTGGAGGAACCTCAATTGGTGTGTTAGTCTGTTCTCATGCTGCTGATAAAGACATACCGGAGACTGGGTAATTTATAAAGTAAAAGAGGTTTAATGGACTCACAGTTCCCTCTGGCTGGGGAGGCCTTACAATCATGGTGGAAGGTGAAAGGCACATCTTACATGGCGGCCGACAAGAAAGAATGAGAGCCAAATGAAACCATCAGACCTCATGAGACTTATTCACTACCATAAGAACAGTATGGGGAAAACCACCCCCATGATTCAATTATTTCCCACCAGATCCCTCCCACAACACACGGGAATTATAAGAGCTACAGTTCAAGATGAGACTTGGGTAGGAACACAGCCAAACCATATAATTTGCCTTCTGCCAACACTTGGTTGCTGTATGCCTTATGCCGGGTGCCATGAGGCACAGGGAAGCTGAGAAGAGAAAAATAGGAGGAGTGTGAGCAAAAAACTGTGGTACAGAGAAGAAGGTGCCTTTACAAGAATGGTGGCAACCCAATGAGGGAAGAATAGCTTCTGACCCAGAGTGGGTAGGAGTGCAAGTGTCAAGAATCCTTGGAGAGGGGTGACCTGGGAGTTCCTCAGGCTGACAGGGCCCCTTCTCAGTTGGTGAAGATAATATGGTGGTCTAATAAAAACTAGATATCTAAGGAAGAGAGGTATAGGACCAGGAAAAGCAATGACTTTGATGTCAGCCAGTCCAAGGTCAGAGGGGGTCCCAGCTCCATTTCTTGCAAACTGTGTAACCTTGGCCACTTTACCTACTCTCTCTGAGTCTGTTTTCTCAGATGTAAAATAGGATGACAGTATCAATCTTGCATGCTTGTGAAGATTAGAGAAATGGATGTTGAGCACCTTGGAGAGCTCCTGGCACTCCTTAAAAAAGCCAGTTGCCCCTACAACACCACCACCACCACCACCTGAGAAGGATCTGTGGGGCAAGATCACAGGGTGGGGGACAGGGAGGGACTATGGACAGGGAAGGAGAGCAGGTTGGAACCAGGTCACGGGGCCTCAGTGCCCTAGCTGCTACAGGCATTGCCTACACCTATAACTTTCTCAGGAGAATTGCCCTTGGGTGACAGGAGCCATCTCCTCCAGAGAAGCCTACAAGTCATGCCCTGTGACAGGAAGAATCCTAAAATGATGCCAGTGACCCATGCACCTGTATAATCCCCTCCCTTTGAGGGTGGGAAGTACTGGACATATGATGGTTCTCACTCCTGTGATGTTACATCAAATGGGAAAGATGAGGGGAGTTTGCAGATGTAATTAAAGTTCTGAATCAGCTGAATTGAATGAATCAGAAAGGATGGCCTGAATTGGCCTACTCAAGTGACCCCTTTCACAGGAAGGAATAGCTTCTGACCCAGAGTGGGTTGGAGTGCAAGTGTCAAGAATCCTTGGAGAGCGGTGAGCTAAGAGACTGGAAGGTTGAGCTAAGAGACTGGAAGCAGCAGAAAGAGTCTTCTGCTAGTCTTGAAGAAGCAAGTCACCCTGGGCTCCACAGCTGCAGGAGTGAATTCCACCATGCGAGCCTGGAACAAGACCCCAAGCCACATAAAAGACCTGGCTGGCACCTTGAGTACAGCCTTGTGAAACCCTAAGCAGGCCATGCTCAGACTCCTAACCCATAGAAACTGTGAGATAATAACTTTATGCTGTCTTAAGCTGCTAAATTTGTAATTTTTGAAGTGGCCTAGAAAACTGATACCTGTCCCATTCCCCCAGCTGGCAGATGCAGCAGGGTAACGGCCCAACCCCCTTGCTGCTGGGTGGGATAAGCTCTGCTCCAGAGCTTCCTCATGGGATCAGGCTGAGGCTAGACTTTTCCTGAGACTGCATCCTTACTCAACAATTTTTTCCTGTCCCTTTCTGTTTTCCTCACTTCTGAGAGCACCCCCCCAATAAATCTCTGGCAAAAATCCCCATCTCAGATTCTGCTTCTGAAATGCAAGATACCATGTAATAAATTCCATACTTAATTTGTTGGCTTAAAATTCCTAAAGAGGTGAGAAGAGTTGGATATAGTGCTAGGGTCACCCTAGCACTCCAGGGTGATATGGACTAGGCAGATCCACATCAGTAGTGGAGAGGCATGGGGAGTTACATGCAGACTCTCATTTTGACCCTTACTCACCATTAAGTTCAACTTGGAGTTTTACTTTGTCCTTCTAAAATTTATTCTTAAAAAGAACAGCACCAGGTCCCCACAAATAAGTCTTAAGGCTCAGATCAACCCCAGGCCTCCTCAGGGTTATGTTTTGCCCCCATTTTCAGAGCCACTCACAAAATATCTTTCTCTGCTGTGTGTGAGGGACTTACAAAAGGCAAAGTTCAGAAAGAAAAGGGCTGGGATTTGGACTATCCACAGATCAATAATGAGCTCCTCAACCCTGAATTGCTAATTTATTACTGCACGTCACATAAATGGTCAACTTCTTTTGGCTTGTTTTACTACTGTAAACCAAAAGTATATCTTAAACCAGAAGTTCTTAACCTAGAAGAGAATTCAGGGCATATGTGGATTTAGATGGAGGAAAAGAATTTTCCATCTTTATTTTTATTAACCTCTAACTGAAATTTAGCATTTCCTTCCATTATAAAATGTAGGCATCAAACCACAAAAGTATTAGAAAGACCTGTGACTCTACCATCAATAGAAATCTGAGATATTACATACCATATTACAGTTGTAGACACCTTGAAATATTGTTTATGCTTAACAGTACTCAAAATGTCTCTAGATCTTATTATTCCATGCATTAAGAAAAAGCTGGTGAGACTCGGAGCAAGATGGCCGAATAGGAACAGCTCCAGTCTCCAGCTCCCACCGCGAGCGACACAGAAGACAGGTGATTTCTGCATTTTCAACTGAAGTACAGGGTTCATCTCACTGGGGAGTACCAGACAATCAGTGCTGGTCAGCTGTTGCAGCCCAAACAGCAAGAGCTGAAGCAGGGCGAGGCATCGCTTCACCTAGGAAGTGCAAGGGCGAAGGGAATCCCTTTTCCTAGCCAGGAGAACTGAGACACACAACACCTGGAAAATCGGGTAACTCTCACCCTAATATTGCACTTTACCAAGGATCTTAGCAAACGGCACACCAGGAGATTATATCCCACACCTGGTGGGAGGGTCCCATGCCCGCGGAGCCTCCCTCACTGCTAGCACAGCAGTCTGCTATCTAACAGCAAGGCAGCAGCGAGGCTGGGGGAGGGGCGCCCGCCATTGCTGAGGTTTAAGTAGGTAAACAAAGCCGCTGGGAAACTCAAACTGGGTGGAGCCCACAGCAGCTCATGGAGGCCTGCCTGTCTCTGTAGACTCCACCTCGGGGGACAGGGCATAGCTAAACAAAAAGCAGCAGAAACCTCTTCAGATGCAAAAGACCCTGTCTGACAGCTTTGAAGAGAGCAGTGGATCTCCCAACATGGAGGCTGAGATCTGAGAATGGACAGACTGCCTGAATAGCCTACCTGGGAGACATCCCCCACTAGGTGCAGACCGACATCCCACACCTCACACGGTGGGGTACACCCCTGAGACGAAGCTTCCAGAGCAAGAATCAGACAGGAACACTCGATGTTCAGCAATATTCTATATTCTGCAGCCTCTGCTGCTGATACCCAGGCAAACAGGGTCTGGAGTGGACCTCAAGCAATCTCCAACAGACCTACAGCTGAGGGTCCTGACTGTTAGAAGGCAAACTAACAAACAGAAAGGACACCCACACCAAAACCCCATCAGTACATCACCATCATCAAAGACCAAAGGCAGATAAAACCACAAAGATGGGGAAAAAGCAGGGCAGAAAAGCTAGAAATTCAAAAAATAAGAGCACATCTCCCCCTCCAAAGGAATGCAGCTCATCACCAGCAACGGATCAAAGTTGGAAGGGAATGACTTTAACGACTTGAGAGAAGAAGGCTTCAGTCCATCAAACTTCTCAGAGCTAAAGGAGGAATAATGTACCCAACGCAAAGAAACTAAAAATCTTGAGAAAAGAATGGAAGAATGGATAACTAGAATAATCAATGCAGAGAAGGCCATAAACGAACTGACAGAGATAAAAACCATGACATGAGAAATACGTGACAAATGCATAAGCTTCAGTAACCTACTCGATCAACTGGAATAAAGAGTATCAGCGATTGAGGATCAAATGAATGAAATGAAGCGAAAAGAGAAGTCTAAAGAAAAAAGAAGAAAAAGAAATTAACAAAGCCTTCAAGAAGTATGGTATGTGAAAAGCCAAATCTACATCTGATTGGGGTGCCTGAAAGTGAGGGGGAAAATGGAACCAAGTTGG
>NW_022318519.1:0-1730 GCF_002776525.5 Piliocolobus tephrosceles
GAAACTCAATCAAAACTGCTCAACTACATGGAAACTGAACAACCTGCTCATGAATGACTACTGGGTACATAACCAAATGAAGGCAGAAATAAAGATGTTCTTTGAAACCAATGAGAACAAAGATACAACATACCAGAATCTCTGGCACACATTTAAAGCAGTGTGTAGAGGGAAATTTATAGCACTAAATGCCCACAAGAGAAAGCTGGAAAGATCTAAAATTGACACTCGAACATCACAATTAAAAGAACTAGAGAACCAAGAGCAAACACATTCAAAAGCTAGCAGAAGGCAAGAAATAACTAAGATCAGAGCAGAACTGAAGGAGATAGAGACACAAAAAACCCTCCCAAAAAATCAATGAATCCAGGAGTTGGTTTTTTGAAAAGATCAACAAAATTGACAGACCGCTAGCAAGACTAATAAAGAAGAAAAGAGAGAAGAATCAAATAGATGCAATTAAAACTGATAAAGGGGATATCACCACCGACCCCACAGAAATACAAACTACCATCAGAGAATACTATAAACACCTCTACGCAAATAAACTAGAAAATCTAGAAGAAATGGATAATTTCTTGGACACTTACACTCTCCCAAGACTAAACCAGGAAGAAGTTGAATCCGTGAATAGACCAATAGCAGGCTCTGAAATTGAGGCAATAATTAATAGCCTACCCACCAAAAAAAGTCCAGGACCAGATGGATTCACAGCTGAATTCTATGAGAGGTATAAGGAGGAGCTAGTACCATTCCTTCTGAAACTATTCCAATCAATAGGAAAAGAGGGAATCCTCCCTAACTCATTTTATGAGGCCAACATCATCCTGATACCAAAGCCTGGCAGAGACACAACAAAAAAAAGAGAATTTTAGACCAATATCCCTGATGAACATTGATGCAAAAATCCTCAATAAAATACGGCAAACCGGATTCAGCAGCACATCAAAAAGCTTATCCACCATGATCAAGTGGGCTTCATCCCTGGGATGCAAGGCTGGTTCAACATTCACAAATCAATAAACGTAATCCAGCATATAAATAGAACCAAAGATAAGAACCACATGATTATCTCAATAGATGAAGAAAAGGCCTTTGACAAAATTCAACAGCCCTCCATGCTAAAAACACTCAATAAATTCGGTATTGATGGAACATACCTCAAAATAGTAAGAGCTATTTATGACAAACCCACAGCCAATATCATACTGAATGGGCAAAAACTGGAAGCATTCCCTTTGAAAACTGGCACAAGACAGGGATGCCCTCTCTCACCACTCCTATTCAACATAGTGTTGGAAGTTCTGGCTAGGGCAATCAGGCAAGAGAAAGAAATCAAGGGTATTCAGTTAGGAAAAGAAGAAGTCAAATTGTCCCTGTTTGCAGATGACATGACTGTATATTTAGAAAACCCCATTGTCTCAGCCCAAAATCTCCTTAAGCTGATAAGCAACTTCAACAAAGTCTCAGGATACAAAATTAATGTGCAAAAATCACAAGCATTCTTATACACCAGTAACAGACAAACAGAGAGCCAAATCAGGAATGAACTTCCATTCACAATTGCTTCAAAGAGAATAAAATACCTAGGAATCCAACTTACAAGGGATGTAAAGGACCTCTTCAAGGAGAACTACAAACCACTGCTCAGTGAAATCAAAGAGGACACAAACAAATGGAAGAACATACCATGCTCATGGATAGGAAGAATCAATATCATGAAAATGGCC
>NW_022318521.1:0-7025 GCF_002776525.5 Piliocolobus tephrosceles
AAGTTAAAAGTATTATCTAAGGGAAGGGCAGGTTTCTGAATTCAGTTATGTTGGTAGAAGAAATTCATTATCAAATGAAGAGTATGGGAAGACTTTTTTTTGAAAGACAATTTGATTCTACAGGGATGCCCTTTATTTTCTATTAAGAGTATGATGTTCTATAAGCTGAGATGGGGGAAGAAGTAGCTACTTAATTTACAGAGAGGTGATTAAAGCTTATATACAATGGACATACTCTTAAAGTAATATAATAATAATTGCCAGTTACTTTGGATATCCTAATAATTTCATCCACACATCATTCTTATGAAGCAGATACTATCATTATCTTTATTTTATAGGTGAGAGAAACTGTAGCCTAAAGAAATTAAGTAACTTGCTCAAGATTACACAGCTGAGGGTTTTAACCTCAGTCTGTCTCTGGAATCTCTACTCTTTTTTTTTTTTTTTAATTTTACTTTAAGTTCTGGGTTACATGTGCAGAACATGCGGGTTTGTTACATATGTATACATGTGCCATGGTGGTTTGCTGCACCTATCAACCTGTCATCTAGGTTTTAAGCCCCGCATGCATTAGTTATTTGTCCTAATGCTCTCCCTCCCCTTTGCCTCCCACCCCCTGACAGGCCTCGGTGTGTGATGTTCCCCTCCCTGTGTCCATGTGTCCTCATTGTTCAATTCCCACTTATGAGTGAGAACATGTGGTGTTTGGTTTTCTGTTCCTGTGTTAGTTTGCCGAGAATGATGGTTTCCAGCTTCATCCATGTCCCTGCAAAGGACATGAACTCATTCTTTTTTATGGCTACATAGTATTCCATGGTGTATATGTGCCACGTTTTCTTTATCCGGTCTATTATTGATGGGCGTTAGGCTTGGTTCCGAGTCTTCGCTATTGTGAATAGTGCTGAAGTAAATGTATGTGTGCATGTGTCTTTATAGTAGAATGATTTACAATCCTTTGGGTGTATACCCAGTAATAGGATTGCTGGGTCAAATGGTATTTCTGGTTCTAGATCCTTGAGGAATCGCTACACTGTCTTCCACAGTGGTTGAACTAATTTACACTCTCACCAACAGTGTAAAAGCATTCAACCTCTACTCTTAAGCTGTGCACTAAACTGGGTACTGTTAGTTTAAAGGTGAAGTGATTTTGCCCCATTTGGACCTTATTTCCAATGATTGGACCAGTTATTCAAGTGACATCCATGGAACATGGTGTATGTTTGCTAAATCATTATTTGAGGTAAGAATAACTGAATAAATGGGTAAAATCTATGTGTAAGGAAGCTATTGTTATTTCATTGCTATGCCACAGGGGCAGTTATTTTCCTACCATGATACTGATGACAGATTAATTTTACTGTTGGTAAAATGTAAGAAATTACAGGAATACTGCAAAGCTGCTTTGCAAACTCCATAAAGCAACATATGTTAAGTGTCTTGACCGCAAAACAAAGTTGTTATATACCTAAATTTCATTGAGTCTGATTCTCTGATTTCCATTTCAGAAATAAAATGTGTAAATCTAACGACAAAAATCCTTTATGCAGGAGTTAGAAATTATTACTCTTGGTCATCCTGCTTACAACCCATGTAGAAAGAGATTCAGCACCCAACAACTTCCTCCTTATGGCTTTATCTGTGACTTTTAAGATCTGAACCATGTGTTAAAGTCTAGTGATCTTGTTACTTTTCTACAGAAAAATTACACAGCAGGAAATGTTGGAGGGTAATTTAAATGAGGTTAGAAAGGGAAGATAATTAAAGGAAATCTAATGATTTACTAAAATGAAGGTATAATTTACAACATGTATTATACATCAAATACCTTTAGGTTAATAAAATAAAGCAAGGTATACTTCTTTTCAAATAACCACTCTATACTACTTCTGCCTATATTATAGGAGTTTTATCAGGCTCTCATACCTGACAGTGAAATGGTGCTCATGGACTGAAGTCTTGTGTTGAGAGTTTGGAGGCTGTGATGCTAGATTTTCTTTTACTATAGTAACTTGTTTTGTGATACTTGCTAAGTCATGTAAAAAGTTGGCCTTTAGACACTCCTTCTATGTAACAGTGGTTTAGAATCCATGATCTCAACATTTTTTGTTAGTTTGTTATGTTGTGTTTTTAATTCTACCAGATGCTATGATTCAGGGTCAATGGGATCTTCAAATATTTAGTTATTAACTCGACTTAAGCAAATACTGTATTCATAAATTGTATATTAGTAGAAATTTAAATACAATTGTAAAAAATGGAAACAATTGAAAAATACTTAAAACGTTTATTACAAAGGTGTTTTTCAAGGTTATGATGGCACAATTACATGTATTGGAAGAACTGTAATTGGTACTTTCAACTTTAAGAATACTTTCAATACAACTGACAGGTTTTCAAAAGGAAGAAACTCCAGTATATCAAGAAACCATTGGCCTTTTCAAGTAATCATTTCCATGCTAGTGTTAACAAAAGAAACATTGCAAATATGTAATATCATTGTGTAGTTTTCAGAGAACTGTCGCCTAAGTCACTGTTAATGTAAAATAAAGTCAGAATGCTTTTGACTTGATGCTGAAATATGTTGGATTTCAGCAACTCTTTAAAAAAATATTTTCCCACTTGTATTATTGATGAAAATAAGATGATCATAGACACACCATTCGCCCATTTAGTGACATTTCACATAATTGTTTCACATGTTTTTCCTGTATTTATTGTTTGTATTGTTTTATTTCCATGTTGTGGTTGTTTTACTTGAAATGGAGACTGTAGTTTCAAACATTCAAAATGGAATTGAGACCTAAACTGTTCTAGCTAATGGTGGAGGCTCAAAGCTGATTATTTGAAGTATCTGGATAATCTTCTCAGTTCTTACCATGATAAGACTGCCCAAGAATGCAGATTGACATTGATCAGCCTGGAGTCTCTTCCTTATGCCCAATTCTCTTTCTTTTCTTTTTTGAGACGGAGTCTCACTCTGTCGCCCAGGCTGGAGTGCAGTGGCCGGATCTCAGCTCACTGCAAGCTCCGCCTTCCTGGTTTACGCCATTCTCCTGCCTCAGCCTCCCGAGTAGCTGGGACTACAGGCGCCCGCCACCTCGCCCAGCTAGTTTTTTTGTATTTTTTTAGTAGAGACGGGGTTTCACCGTGTTAGCCAGGATGGTCTCGATCTCCTGACCTCGTGATCCGCCCGTCTCGGCCTCCCAAAGTGCTGGGATTGCAGGCTTGAGCCACCACGCCCGGCCCCCCCAATTCTCTTGCCCTCGCATCAGACAAGCTAAACTTTGGATGTTTGTACACAACAAGTTTCAGTTTTGGTGGTTAGCTTTCGGAAAATTAAGAAGATGGAGTTATTATGAAAGCAAGCTAGGAAGTCTTACTTTCTACCTGTGTGGCCCTGGGCAAGTTACTTGGCAGATTTTAAGGCTAGTTTCCTCAGTGGGTTTAATGATATTGCCTGCCTCATTAAGTTGACGTGAATATTTCTGGAGCTAATCCATGTGAAAATGGTTAATCTACTGCCTGACATATAGTAAACTATTCAATAAATGTTAGTCATGATGATGATGATGTAGATGATTATTGATGATGATGATGACGGCAGTGAAGATGATAATTTCAGAGAAGATTTTATCTGTGCAGTATAGTATCATTCTTAACCTCTCTTGAAAACACATAGGTTCCATTGTACAATTACAGATTCTAGGACAGAAAATTAATGGAATAGGCTTTTGTCTGGGATATGCAGTAATTTTCTCAAGTCTCCAACCCCCCAAAAGAATATCTGATTTTTAAGAGATCAGAGTGATGATCACCCCAAAGTTGGTCACAGTCTGCCAGCAAATCTCACAATCATTGCTAAACAATTGCAACACCTGTGTACCACTCTATTTTCTATTATTAGCAGATCACAGTTCTCCCATTAGTCAGAGAAAACATCAAAATCGTCTTACATGTCTACTCTAAAGCAAACCACTTTGCTAATCTTTTCAAAAGAAAAGACTGGGCGCTTCTGGAATAGTATCTTTTGTCTACTAGTATGAATACATGTCATTACCACTAGTTTTCCTCTAATTTTTTTTTTTTTCCAGGACCTCCTATTCTGCCTCCCACATTTCCTGCCTAGCTTGCTTGCTTTTCTGTTCATTTGAGTTTCCACATGCTTCAAAGACTTTAGGTTTTGAGTGGTGGAGGATGTGAAGCCTAACCTAATAGCAAAAGAGGGAAAATGGAGTATATAATTGGACATCCAAAACCAGTTATTATGATCAGCTCTCTCCATGAAATAATAGGCAACACTCAGATGAAAAGTATCCTAGTATCAAATATTCCATACATATAGATTCTTGTATGTTTTAACCCTTATTTAGTTATACCTTGAGATAGCTCTAAACCTTCTCCAGTCTATTAAACTATGGCAACTAATATTACTTGTACATTTGTTTTCCATCAGGGAATTATATATATCTAATTATAATCTCCCTTTTTTCTGCCACTCATTTTTCTCCAACCTTAGGGAATCATAGTTTCTTTTCACTCTTTCTATTCCACATTTCATCGTGTTCCCTCAGAATGGTATTACTTCACATCTGCATATATTTTTATTCATTTATTTAAAACACACACACACACACACACACACACACGCATGCACACACACCCACAGTTCATTCATGTATCAGAAAACTACAGTAGGTATTGGAGATCCAGAAGCAATTCCAATATAAAGGTCACTTCTCTCATGAAACTTACATTCAAGTGAGTAAGTACATCATAAGGTAACAGCAATTGATAAGCTGTAACAATAAACATTACAGGGAGATTGACATCAATTATGGTGATGTAATGGAGAGTGGCTAGATAGGCAAGGTTTTTCTGGGGAGATCATATTTGAACCCAAACCTGAATAAGAAAGCATCAAACAAGGAAAGATATAGGGAAGAAATACAAAGTCTCTCTGGCAGCGTCAAGTTGGCAGGTTTGATTAACAGGAAAAAAACAAAAAGCTGTGACTGGAGCATGACAGGCAAGAGTAAGAATGAGACAATACTGGGATGGAGAAGTAGTCATAGGACAGATCATGTTGGGCATTGGCAGTGAACTTGCATTTTGTTCTAAATATAATAGGAATCCATTGGAAGGTTGTAAGTAGGATGTGTGATACGGTTTGATTTGCCATTTTCGTTTGCCACTTTGACTGCTTTTGGAAAATGTTTTGTAGCAAGTCATAGTGGGTATAGTGAGATGTGTGGTTGAAGGTTGTTACAATTCTTTTGGATTGTTCTAAGATGGTGACATTATAATTAAAGAGAAATTGACAAATTCAGGATATATTTTGGCAACAGAGTCAATGGGACTAGCAGATAGATTGTTCTGTTTGTAATCTAATAGAATTACCCTAATTATATTTGACAAATCTGACCACAGTGCCCAGGACAAATTTGAATCAGGGATTGGGAAATTAAGTACTGAGTGGAAATTCTTACCATTAAAAGAAAAGAAAAAGCAGTGTAGTCAACCTTAAAAACCTTTAACATTGTTCATAAATCCCCATTCAAAATGTCTGTAAGACTTTCTATCAAACTTACTGATATCCTTTAAATAGGCCTTTCTGTAAAAACAAATTATTAATATTTTGAAAAGAGGAATTCTCTTTCCATTCCTAAAATACATACTTAGATACAAAATAGGTAAAGAAACTACCAACATGGGCATGTGAATTAGGCACCGTAATAGACATCATATTATAAATATAGTATATATTCCTCATACTCAAGGATTTCATATCCCAGTGGAGTGGCAAACATGTAAACAACAATACAGATATCCCAATGCATCTCAGAGGGTGGACATAATTGCTCATGAAATTCTGCTCAAGAATGTCTTTCTAGAAACAGGTATTTGTCACTGATGCCTGTAGGCTCATGAATTCCAAAGAAAAGGCCCAGCATGGACCATTGTATGCGTATATGGCATGCTGTATGTCAGAATTATCCAGTAGCTACAAGTAGTAAAATTGTGATAAATTAATAAATGAAGTGATGAAAGAGTTGAGATGTGGCTTGCTGTGTAGGCTGCAAAAGATTCTGAAAAGCCCAGGTGCTGTGGTCAAACATTTTTGATGTATTTGATCCTGTAAAATGCCATACTGTTTTTTGCAGTGGCTGTATCATTTTACATTGCCACCAGCAAGGCACAGGATTCCAGTTGCTCCATGTCCTTGATGACACTTGTTATTTTCTATTACAGTCAAGAGCCACATAACGATGTTTCAGTCAATGATGAACCGCATGTAGGATGGTGGTCCCATAAGGTTATAATGCTGTGTTTTTACTGAACCTTTTCTATGTTTAGATACATAAATACCTACCATTGTGTTGCAATTGCCTACAGTTTTCAGTACAGTAATTCTACAGGTTTGTAGCATAGGAGCAATAGGCCATACCATGTAGCCTAAGTATGTAATAGGCTGTATCATCTAGGTTTGTATAAGTACATTCAATGCTGTTCACACAATGAAATTGTGTAAGGACACATTTCTTTTTTCTTTCTTTCTTTCTTTTTCCTTTTTTTTGAGACAGTCTCGCTCTGTCACCCAGACTGGAGTGCAATGGTGCGATCTCGGCTCAATGCAACCTCCACCTCCTGGGTTCAAGTGATTCTCCTGCCTCAGCCTCCCAAGTAGCTGGGATTACGGGCACCCACTAAAACGCCCAGCTAATTTTTTGTATTTTTAATAAAGATGGGGTTTCGCTATGTTGGCCAGGCTGGTCTTGAACTCCTGAGCTCAGGTGATCCACCCACCTTGGCCTTCCAAAGTGATCCACCCACCTTGGCCTTACAGGGGTGAACCACTGCATCTGGCCATTAGGACACATTTCTTAGAACCTATCCCCATCTTTAAGCAACATGTGCCATTAAATGACACATGACTGTACTTTGATAATAGCCACCCAAATGGGCATGAAGTATCTGTCAAGTGTTTTAAATTATGTACCAGGTTTGCAAATATGGTGTAAGTT
>NW_022318522.1:0-7025 GCF_002776525.5 Piliocolobus tephrosceles
AACTTACACCATATTTGCAAACCTGGTACATAATTTAAAACACTTGACAGATACTTCATGCCCATTTGGGTGGCTATTATCAAAGTACAGTCATGTGTCATTTAATGGCACATGTTGCTTAAAGATGGGGATAGGTTCTAAGAAATGTGTCCTAATGGCCAGATGCAGTGGTTCACCCCTGTAAGGCCAAGGTGGGTGGATCACTTTGGAAGGCCAAGGTGGGTGGATCACCTGAGCTCAGGAGTTCAAGACCAGCCTGGCCAACATAGCGAAACCCCATCTTTATTAAAAATACAAAAAATTAGCTGGGCGTTTTAGTGGGTGCCCGTAATCCCAGCTACTTGGGAGGCTGAGGCAGGAGAATCACTTGAACCCAGGAGGTGGAGGTTGCATTGAGCCGAGATCGCACCATTGCACTCCAGTCTGGGTGACAGAGCGAGACTGTCTCAAAAAAAAGGAAAAAGAAAGAAAGAAAGAAAAAAGAAATGTGTCCTTACACAATTTCATTGTGTGAACAGCATTGAATGTACTTATACAAACCTAGATGATACAGCCTATTACATACTTAGGCTACATGGTATGGCCTATTGCTCCTATGCTACAAACCTGTAGAATTACTGTACTGAAAACTGTAGGCAATTGCAACACAATGGTAGGTATTTATGTATCTAAACATAGAAAAGGTTCAGTAAAAACACAGCATTATAACCTTATGGGACCACCATCCTACATGCGGTTCATCATTGACTGAAACATCGTTATGTGGCTCTTGACTGTAATAGAAAATAACAAGTGTCATCAAGGACATGGAGCAACTGGAATCCTGTGCCTTGCTGGTGGCAATGTAAAATGATACAGCCACTGCAAAAAACAGTATGGCATTTTACAGGATCAAATACATCAAAAATGTTTGACCACAGCACCTGGGCTTTTCAGAATCTTTTGCAGCCTACACAGCAAGCCACATCTCAACTCTTTCATCACTTCATTTATTAATTTATCACAATTTTACTACTTGTAGCTACTGGATAATTCTGACATACAGCATGCCATATACGCATACAATGGTCCATGCTGGGCCTTTTCTTTGGAATTCATGAGCCTACAGGCATCAGTGACAAATACCTGTTTCTAGAAAGACATTCTTGAGCAGAATTTCATGAGCAATTATGTCCACCCTCTGAGATGCATTGGGATATCTGTATTGTTGTTTACATGTTTGCCACTCCACTGGGATATGAAATCCTTGAGTATGAGGAATATATACTATATTTATAATATGATGTCTATTACGGTGCCTAATTCACATGCCCATGTTGGTAGTTTCTTTACCTATTTTGTATCTAAGTATGTATTTTAGGAATGGAAAGAGAATTCCTCTTTTCAAAATATTAATAATTTGTTTTTACAGAAAGGCCTATTTAAAGGATATCAGTAAGTTTGATAGAAAGTCTTACAGACATTTTGAATGGGGATTTATGAACAATGTTAAAGGTTTTTAAGGTTGACTACACTGCTTTTTCTTTTCTTTTAATGGTAAGAATTTCCACTCAGTACTTAATTTCCCAATCCCTGATTCAAATTTGTCCTGGGCACTGTGGTCAGATTTGTCAAATATAATTAGGGTAATTCTATTAGATTACAAACAGAACAATCTATCTGCTAGTCCCATTGACTCTGTTGCCAAAATATATCCTGAATTTGTCAATTTCTCTTTAATTATAATGTCACCATCTTAGAACAATCCAAAAGAATTGTAACAACCTTCAACCACACATCTCACTATACCCACTATGACTTGCTACAAAACATTTTCCAAAAGCAGTCAAAGTGGCAAACGAAAATGGCAAATCAAACCGTATCACACATCCTACTTACAACCTTCCAATGGATTCCTATTATATTTAGAACAAAATGCAAGTTCACTGCCAATGCCCAACATGATCTGTCCTATGACTACTTCTCCATCCCAGTATTGTCTCATTCTTACTCTTGCCTGTCATGCTCCAGTCACAGCTTTTTGTTTTTTTCCTGTTAATCAAACCTGCCAACTTGACGCTGCCAGAGAGACTTTGTATTTCTTCCCTATATCTTTCCTTGTTTGATGCTTTCTTATTCAGGTTTGGGTTCAAATATGATCTCCCCAGAAAAACCTTGCCTATCTAGCCACTCTCCATTACATCACCATAATTGATGTCAATCTCCCTGTAATGTTTATTGTTACAGCTTATCAATTGCTGTTACCTTATGATGTACTTACTCACTTGAATGTAAGTTTCATGAGAGAAGTGACCTTTATATTGGAATTGCTTCTGGATCTCCAATACCTACTGTAGTTTTCTGATACATGAATGAACTGTGGGTGTGTGTGCATGCGTGTGTGTGTGTGTGTGTGTGTGTGTGTTTTAAATAAATGAATAAAAATATATGCAGATGTGAAGTAATACCATTCTGAGGGAACACGATGAAATGTGGAATAGAAAGAGTGAAAAGAAACTATGATTCCCTAAGGTTGGAGAAAAATGAGTGGCAGAAAAAAGGGAGATTATAATTAGATATATATAATTCCCTGATGGAAAACAAATGTACAAGTAATATTAGTTGCCATAGTTTAATAGACTGGAGAAGGTTTAGAGCTATCTCAAGGTATAACTAAATAAGGGTTAAAACATACAAGAATCTATATGTATGGAATATTTGATACTAGGATACTTTTCATCTGAGTGTTGCCTATTATTTCATGGAGAGAGCTGATCATAATAACTGGTTTTGGATGTCCAATTATATACTCCATTTTCCCTCTTTTGCTATTAGGTTAGGCTTCACATCCTCCACCACTCAAAACCTAAAGTCTTTGAAGCATGTGGAAACTCAAATGAACAGAAAAGCAAGCAAGCTAGGCAGGAAATGTGGGAGGCAGAATAGGAGGTCCTGGAAAAAAAAAAAAATTAGAGGAAAACTAGTGGTAATGACATGTATTCATACTAGTAGACAAAAGATACTATTCCAGAAGCGCCCAGTCTTTTCTTTTGAAAAGATTAGCAAAGTGGTTTGCTTTAGAGTAGACATGTAAGACGATTTTGATGTTTTCTCTGACTAATGGGAGAACTGTGATCTGCTAATAATAGAAAATAGAGTGGTACACAGGTGTTGCAATTGTTTAGCAATGATTGTGAGATTTGCTGGCAGACTGTGACCAACTTTGGGGTGATCATCACTCTGATCTCTTAAAAATCAGATATTCTTTTGGGGGGTTGGAGACTTGAGAAAATTACTGCATATCCCAGACAAAAGCCTATTCCATTAATTTTCTGTCCTAGAATCTGTAATTGTACAATGGAACCTATGTGTTTTCAAGAGAGGTTAAGAATGATACTATACTGCACAGATAAAATCTTCTCTGAAATTATCATCTTCACTGCCGTCATCATCATCATCAATAATCATCTACATCATCATCATCATGACTAACATTTATTGAATAGTTTACTATATGTCAGGCAGTAGATTAACCATTTTCACATGGATTAGCTCCAGAAATATTCACGTCAACTTAATGAGGCAGGCAATATCATTAAACCCACTGAGGAAACTAGCCTTAAAATCTGCCAAGTAACTTGCCCAGGGCCACACAGGTAGAAAGTAAGACTTCCTAGCTTGCTTTCATAATAACTCCATCTTCTTAATTTTCCGAAAGCTAACCACCAAAACTGAAACTTGTTGTGTACAAACATCCAAAGTTTAGCTTGTCTGATGCGAGGGCAAGAGAATTGGGGGGGCCGGGCGTGGTGGCTCAAGCCTGCAATCCCAGCACTTTGGGAGGCCGAGACGGGCGGATCACGAGGTCAGGAGATCGAGACCATCCTGGCTAACACGGTGAAACCCCGTCTCTACTAAAAAAATACAAAAAAACTAGCTGGGCGAGGTGGCGGGCGCCTGTAGTCCCAGCTACTCGGGAGGCTGAGGCAGGAGAATGGCGTAAACCAGGAAGGCGGAGCTTGCAGTGAGCTGAGATCCGGCCACTGCACTCCAGCCTGGGCGACAGAGTGAGACTCCGTCTCAAAAAAGAAAAGAAAGAGAATTGGGCATAAGGAAGAGACTCCAGGCTGATCAATGTCAATCTGCATTCTTGGGCAGTCTTATCATGGTAAGAACTGAGAAGATTATCCAGATACTTCAAATAATCAGCTTTGAGCCTCCACCATTAGCTAGAACAGTTTAGGTCTCAATTCCATTTTGAATGTTTGAAACTACAGTCTCCATTTCAAGTAAAACAACCACAACATGGAAATAAAACAATACAAACAATAAATACAGGAAAAACATGTGAAACAATTATGTGAAATGTCACTAAATGGGCGAATGGTGTGTCTATGATCATCTTATTTTCATCAATAATACAAGTGGGAAAATATTTTTTTAAAGAGTTGCTGAAATCCAACATATTTCAGCATCAAGTCAAAAGCATTCTGACTTTATTTTACATTAACAGTGACTTAGGCGACAGTTCTCTGAAAACTACACAATGATATTACATATTTGCAATGTTTCTTTTGTTAACACTAGCATGGAAATGATTACTTGAAAAGGCCAATGGTTTCTTGATATACTGGAGTTTCTTCCTTTTGAAAACCTGTCAGTTGTATTGAAAGTATTCTTAAAGTTGAAAGTACCAATTACAGTTCTTCCAATACATGTAATTGTGCCATCATAACCTTGAAAAACACCTTTGTAATAAACGTTTTAAGTATTTTTCAATTGTTTCCATTTTTTACAATTGTATTTAAATTTCTACTAATATACAATTTATGAATACAGTATTTGCTTAAGTCGAGTTAATAACTAAATATTTGAAGATCCCATTGACCCTGAATCATAGCATCTGGTAGAATTAAAAACACAACATAACAAACTAACAAAAAATGTTGAGATCATGGATTCTAAACCACTGTTACATAGAAGGAGTGTCTAAAGGCCAACTTTTTACATGACTTAGCAAGTATCACAAAACAAGTTACTATAGTAAAAGAAAATCTAGCATCACAGCCTCCAAACTCTCAACACAAGACTTCAGTCCATGAGCACCATTTCACTGTCAGGTATGAGAGCCTGATAAAACTCCTATAATATAGGCAGAAGTAGTATAGAGTGGTTATTTGAAAAGAAGTATACCTTGCTTTATTTTATTAACCTAAAGGTATTTGATGTATAATACATGTTGTAAATTATACCTTCATTTTAGTAAATCATTAGATTTCCTTTAATTATCTTCCCTTTCTAACCTCATTTAAATTACCCTCCAACATTTCCTGCTGTGTAATTTTTCTGTAGAAAAGTAACAAGATCACTAGACTTTAACACATGGTTCAGATCTTAAAAGTCACAGATAAAGCCATAAGGAGGAAGTTGTTGGGTGCTGAATCTCTTTCTACATGGGTTGTAAGCAGGATGACCAAGAGTAATAATTTCTAACTCCTGCATAAAGGATTTTTGTCGTTAGATTTACACATTTTATTTCTGAAATGGAAATCAGAGAATCAGACTCAATGAAATTTAGGTATATAACAACTTTGTTTTGCGGTCAAGACACTTAACATATGTTGCTTTATGGAGTTTGCAAAGCAGCTTTGCAGTATTCCTGTAATTTCTTACATTTTACCAACAGTAAAATTAATCTGTCATCAGTATCATGGTAGGAAAATAACTGCCCCTGTGGCATAGCAATGAAATAACAATAGCTTCCTTACACATAGATTTTACCCATTTATTCAGTTATTCTTACCTCAAATAATGATTTAGCAAACATACACCATGTTCCATGGATGTCACTTGAATAACTGGTCCAATCATTGGAAATAAGGTCCAAATGGGGCAAAATCACTTCACCTTTAAACTAACAGTACCCAGTTTAGTGCACAGCTTAAGAGTAGAGGTTGAATGCTTTTACACTGTTGGTGAGAGTGTAAATTAGTTCAACCACTGTGGAAGACAGTGTAGCGATTCCTCAAGGATCTAGAACCAGAAATACCATTTGACCCAGCAATCCTATTACTGGGTATACACCCAAAGGATTGTAAATCATTCTACTATAAAGACACATGCACACATACATTTACTTCAGCACTATTCACAATAGCGAAGACTCGGAACCAAGCCTAACGCCCATCAATAATAGACCGGATAAAGAAAACGTGGCACATATACACCATGGAATACTATGTAGCCATAAAAAAGAATGAGTTCATGTCCTTTGCAGGGACATGGATGAAGCTGGAAACCATCATTCTCGGCAAACTAACACAGGAACAGAAAACCAAACACCACATGTTCTCACTCATAAGTGGGAATTGAACAATGAGGACACATGGACACAGGGAGGGGAACATCACACACCGAGGCCTGTCAGGGGGTGGGAGGCAAAGGGGAGGGAGAGCATTAGGACAAATAACTAATGCATGCGGGGCTTAAAACCTAGATGACAGGTTGATAGGTGCAGCAAACCACCATGGCACATGTATACATATGTAACAAACCCGCATGTTCTGCACATGTAACCCAGAACTTAAAGTAAAATTAAAAAAAAAAAAAAAGAGTAGAGATTCCAGAGACAGACTGAGGTTAAAACCCTCAGCTGTGTAATCTTGAGCAAGTTACTTAATTTCTTTAGGCTACAGTTTCTCTCACCTATAAAATAAAGATAATGATAGTATCTGCTTCATAAGAATGATGTGTGGATGAAATTATTAGGATATCCAAAGTAACTGGCAATTATTATTATATTACTTTAAGAGTATGTCCATTGTATATAAGCTTTAATCACCTCTCTGTAAATTAAGTAGCTACTTCTTCCCCCATCTCAGCTTATAGAACATCATACTCTTAATAGAAAATAAAGGGCATCCCTGTAGAATCAAATTGTCTTTCAAAAAAAAGTCTTCCCATACTCTTCATTTGATAATGAATTTCTTCTACCAACATAACTGAATTCAGAAACCTGCCCTTCCCTTAGATAATACTTTTAACTT
>NW_022318531.1:0-8956 GCF_002776525.5 Piliocolobus tephrosceles
AGAAATATAGTATGGCAGATGGGGGTTAAGTTGTATGAAGAAAAATAAAACAAGGTATGGGGCATAGAGAGTAAGGAAGGTGGGAGGATGCTATTTTCTATAAGGGCAGTAAGTCATGACAGACAAAAGACCTCACTGATAAGGTGACATTTCAGAAATCTGAAAACAGCAGGTCATGTAGATTCCTGGGAGATGAGTGGTTGAGGTAAAGACAGTAGCCAGTCCAAAGGCCTCAGGGTGGGACAGAACATTTGAGGAACAGCAAGAGGGCCCGTGGGGCTAGAAGAGAATGAGAAAGGGAGAGAAGAGATGAGGTCAGAGAGGTAATTGCCACATTATGTAGGATGTAGGGTCTTGAGGGCAGAACTACTATCAGCCCAGGGGGTACCTTTGTGCGGTTTAGAAAAAGGGGTCCCTTTCCCTGGGCAGACTTGGCAAGGGCAGCAACACTGGACTGTGGCCTCTACTTGTTCCAGTGCTGGAGCAACAGCCTCAGTTGTAAGAATGTAGGCTTTCCTCTGAGTGAGATGAGAAGCCTTTAGAGGCCTGTGTGCAGAAGAGTGACAGCTGACTTAACATGTTAAAGAATTGTTCTTGGCCGGGCATGGTGGCTCATTCCTGTAATCCCAGCACTTGGGGAGGCCGAGGCGGGCAGATCACCTAAGTTCAGGAGTTTGAGACCAGCCTGACCAACATGGAGAAACCCTGTCTCTACTAAAAATACACCATTAGCTGAGCATGGTGGTGCATGCCTGTAATTCCAGTTACTGGGGAGGCTGAGGCAGGAGAATCACTTGAACCTGGGAATCGGAGGTTGCGGTGAGCCAAGATTGTGCCATTGCACTCCAGCCTGGGCAGCAAGAGTGCAACTCCATCTCAAAAAAGAAAAAAAGAAAAGAAAAATTTTGTTCTTGTTGTTCTGTGGAAAACAGATTATAGGACGCAAGGGTCAAAGCTGGAAATACTGTTAGGAGGCTATTGCAATCAATAATCAAGGCAAAAGATGATGGTAGCTTGAATCAGGGTGATAACAATGGAGGTAGTGGGAAGTGTTCTGCATATACTTTGAAAATAAAGCCAGGATCAGCCAAGGTAGATAAGATGTGAGATAATAAAAGAGCAGTCAAGGATGACCATAAAGTTTTTGACCTTAGTGACTGGAGAAATGGGAATTGCTATATATAAAGATGGGAAGAGCAATTTCATGAAATTAACCGTTTGGGGCCTGCCCATTAGAGATGTTGAGTACAGAGCTAGACTATGAAGTTGAGGTAAGTGGTCTGAGTGACAGATAAGTTTATGAGTCATTTGCATATGATGATACTTTAAAAGTTACTAAACAAAATAAGATAACCAAGAAAATGCAGACAAAGCAGAGGTCCAAGGACTGGGTCTTGGGGATACTCCATGGTTAGAGGTCTGGCAGATCAAGAGGAAGCAGCAAATGAGCCTGGAAAAGAGCCTCCAGGGTGGCAGAAAAACTGAAAGAGGTGAAGTCAGGTAAAGAAAGGGTTTCAAAAAGAGATGGAATGAGCAACTGTGTCAAATACTGCTGACAGATCAAATAAGATGAAATGACCATTGAATTTAGCGACATGGAGGTCATTAGTGACTATTACAAGAGCTAGCCCATCAGAATGGTGGGGACAAAAGCCTGACAGGAGTGGGTTCAGACAACAGAAGGGAAAGATTAGAGACAATGTGTACGAGCAACTCTGGGAAATTTTGCTGTAGAGACTAGTTGGCAGACTATGGGATGAAAAATGTTCCAGGAGGCAGGGCGTGGTGGCTCACGCCTGCAATCCCAGCACTTTGGGAGGCCGAGGTGGGTGAATCATTTGAGGTCCGGAGTTCGAGACCAGCCTGGCCAACATGGTGAAACCCCATCTCTACTAAAAATACAAAAATTAGCTGGGTATGGTGGTGGGTGCCTGTAATCCCAGCTACTCGGGAGGCTGAGGCAGGAGAATTGCTTGAACCTGGGAGGCGGAGTTTGCAGTGAGCTGAGACCACGCCACTGCACTCCAGCCTGGGCGACAGAGCGAAATTCCGTCTCACACACACACACACACACACACACACCCACGCACAAAAAAAGAAAAACGTTCCAGGAAGAAGAAACGATCGGAATCTTCAGAAATGCCAAAACACGGGAGAGCATAAGTCAGGAAATTAAATGAGCTTCATTTACTAAAATGTAGAGTAATGGGTTTAGCAGATTGGGTTGTAAGGAAGGCAGAGCCTGCATGTCATTCTAAGAGATTTGAATTGTATCCTGAAGGTGAGGTATTTTAAGTAGAATAATAACACACATTTACCTTTCAGAATGAATATTTTGGAGGCAATAGTGAAGGTGGGTTAGAAAGGAGGAAAGACTGGAGAGAGATAAAGAGTTACATACGGAACCCCTACAAGAGAAAATGAAGGTCTGAATTTGGGGATGGGGTCGCAGGCGGTAGAGGATGAAGAAATAAATACAGAAGACATTAAGAAGGTTCCTTAGAAAGGACTCTGTGGTTTGTGGAGTGGAGAAAGGACGGGGGGAACTTGCTTCTAATTGGCCTCCTTGCCGGAAGAGCACCCGATACATATCCCCAAAACTTCCTCTCAGATCCAAGACTCCCAAAGCCCAAATGTGGAAATGCTACAACTAAATAACCATTCTGCAGGTTTCTTTTCCGTACGGCTTCACTTGAAAATTTGAAAACTCCTGAGATTTTTCAACATATTAAAGCGTGTCACACTAAGGAGTGACACATAATACTCAGACTCTTGCCTAGACTGGGAGAGACTTGGCGATTGAAAGCAGGGAGGGGCTACAGGCGAGAAAGGGCTGAACTCCCGCTTCCGAAGATTTCACCTATTTTTCAGTTTGCCTGGAGCAGGCCATGCAGATTCCCTTCCCTTGGAGGCCCAGGGAGCGGCTGGTAGATCGCTGATTCTCTGCCCCCCACCGCTTCTGCAAGTGGGCGAAGGACACCTTTCGTGCCCCGCACTCTTGGCCCGCCCCTTAACCTTTCTTCCTAGTCACTTCCGGCCCGTTTCCACGCTCCTGAAACCATTATTCCGCTTCATCCTCCCCCCAGTCCTCACCTGAGTCCCTTTCGCCAAACACCGACTTCAGTGCTTAGAGACAGTAACTAGGGAATCTGGGAGGTGGAACTGCATCTTGGGACAAGTAGTCGAAGGCAGAAGAAAGCAGTAGAGAACTACAATTCCCAGAATACACTTCCATTTCCTACCTCTTCCCCAATGAGGCCCCCGTCGACCCACCTCCTTTTAAAGATTCTCTTAGCCACGTTGACTGCACGGGAAAAACCTTTTTAAAACATTTTTTACGTTGCTTGAACCTACCATTTCGAAAGTATTCCGAAGGCTAAAGTGAGAAATAAGCCCAGGTTAGGGAGAGGAGAAACGAGTTTCACGTCCTGGTCTCGCACCGCGTTGGATTGTCGCTGGGACGGCAGTCAGGCATTTGGTGTAGTCGCCTAAGAGGTGGGTCTTTCGGCTGGGGCCCCGGGAAACCCCGTGGGCCTGCGCGGCGTTCTTCTTTTTCTATCCGCCATCTGCGGTGAGTGTCTGCTCTTCGGCTGCTCTGGAGCCAGCGCCCTATGCCGCCTTCTGTTGTGATGTCTGACCTAACCCGTCTCTTCCTTTTCCCCAACCTCAGGTGGAGCCGCCACCAAAATGCAGATTTTCGTGAAAACCCTTACGGGGAAGACCATCACCCTCGAGGTACGGGCCAGGTGGTCATGAGGAAGCCAAGGTCCGAATAAGGTCCTGAGGTGGATTTTAGGACCGGCGCTGCTTTCCATGACTTAAACCATGATTCCGAATTTGGGTTCTAAAACTTAACCTTTGAAATGAGTATCTTTTGCTCAGCAACGGCCTTGAGGTGATTTTCGGCGGCCAAAGGCGGGCCTCTCACCTCTCGAGAGGTTCCAGCTAGTTAAAACGGAGGAGCTTGCGCCGGGTAACTACGCCCGCCGGGCGCGAGCAAGTGTGGCCCTGTGGCGGCCGCCCGCCCTGGGCTGGGGAGATGAAGGTGCTTTCCGGTAGCCGACTTGGGAGGTTGCCCACTGGGTGGGTAATAGGTCTCGAGTAGGTTTCAGCCCTGTCGCCGGTTCGGTTCAGTGGTAATTGTCAAACTAAATGAGTTCTGCTGTAGTTCCGTAATGTGTAAGCAACATACTTTCATTTTAACATTCATAGGTTGAACCCTCGGATACGATAGAAAATGTAAAGGCCAAGATCCAGGATAAGGAAGGCAAGTAATATTTTGTAGTTAAGAAAACTTAACCTGTGGAGCCTTCAGCCTACCTGTAGGTGCTAGACATATCTGCTCATGGTGAGGCGGGGAGGGGCAGATTGACAAAATACTCGGGGAATAACACAATAAATGTTTGTGATCGGGGAGCACAGTCCCTAGATTGGAATCCTTGAGGTGTATTTTCACTTGTGTGAATTTGGACACTTACTTATTTTGTGTGAGATGGGAGTCTCCTCTGTCGCCCAGGCTGGAGTGCATTAGCTGGTTCAGGCTTACTGCAGCCTCCGCCTCCCGGGTTCAAGTGATTTTTGTGCTTCAGTCTCCCTAGTAGTGGGGATTACAGGCGTGCAGCACCACGCTCAGCTAATTTATTGTATTTTTAGTAGAGACTGCGTTTCACCATGTTGGCCAGGCTGGTCTGGAACTCCTGACCTCAAGTGATCCCCCCACCTCGGCCTCCCAAAGTGTTGGGATTACAGGCGTGAGCCACTGCAGACAGCCCAGTATTGTCCCTAAGATTTAATGCAGTAAAATGTGATGTGTAAAGATTTAGAACCATGCCTAACCTCTAGTAAGGGCTTATGGTCAGCCATTAGTACCATGTATTTGATTAAGGGGTTTTACCTTATAAATCTGGAGCACATCACAGGCTTGGTGTGCTGTGACTTCTTGTTTTTTTCTTATTAGGAATTCCTCCTGATCAGCAAAGACTGATCTTTGCTGGCAAGCAACCGGAAGATGGACGTACTTTGTCTGACTACAATATTCAAAAGGTCTGTCTAGGGGAAGAGCAGCCTCTTTTAAAAAAAATGTTATTTTGGAAATTTTTTACTTTTTTTGAGACAGGCTGTGACTTTGGCACAGTCACTGCAGCCTCCATCTCTCAGACTCAGGTGGTCCTCTCACCTTAGCCTTCTGTAGTTGGACCTATAGGCACACACCACCATGCCCAGGCTGGTGTCAAACTCCTGGGCTCAAGTGATCTTCCCACCGTGGCCTCCCAGCGCTAGGATTACAGACGTGAGCCACTCCATGTGGTGTATTTTGGACATTTTGGCACGCAAAAGGGGAGAATGGCATTAGATTAGCAGTAGATTTTTAGGTAACTCCTATACTGATACTTGAGAAGCACTAGTATAGTTTTTCCCATTATGAATTTTGCAAGTTGCATCCCATGGTGTAATGTAATGCATTCTTTAATCTCCCTAGAAACTGTTAAGAATCAGATACTCTATTGGGATGGGGGCAGCAAGATTACCTCATAAATGTTACTGCATACTGCTACTGCTTTTAATTAAGAGATGCATAATGTTGGGTGTGCCCATTCTTGGTGGAATCATGAAAGCTTACGTCATTCTTCCATTAACAGGAGTCTACTCTTCATCTTGTGTTGAGACTTCGTGGTGGTGCTAAGAAAAGGAAGAAGTCTTAAACACCACTCCCAAGAAGAAGCACAAGAGAAAGAAGGTGAAGCTGGCTGTCCTGAAATATTATAAGGTGAGCCAGTTAAAGTGATGGGCAGAATGTCAGCAAAGTCCTGGCTTATTTGGAAAACTTTATAATAACTTGTATTTTCTTGGACTTAAGTATCCAGTATTACCCCATTTTGGTTTAAATGACGTATTCTGGAAATGAGAAATTCAGACTTCCTGGGGTTTTTCCTGTTTGGTATTTAAAATCACTTATGTAATAGGGTTCTGAGTTCAAAGTCGGGTCTGGGTTCAGGTCTTACCTTTGTCTACGACTTGCAAAGCTGGCCTTTAGTGTTCAGAAGTCCCAAGACTTCTGAATATTTTCATTGTAGTAATAATAACTGGTGAGAATTTAGGGTGCTTCGGTTTGTAAGCACGAAAACTACCAGTATTACATAGTAAAAGCTTAAATATTTTGAGTCACTTAAATTAGACTTCAAAATGTGTTGTAAAATTATCTTACAGCAGGTTTGTACTTTTCAGGTGGATGAGAATGGCAAAATTAGTCGCCTTCGTCGAGAGTGCCCGTCGGATGAATGTGGTGCTGGGGTGTTTATGGCAAGCCACTTTGACAGACATTATTGTGGCAAATGTTGTCTGACTTACTGTTTCAACAAGCCAGAAGACAAGTAACTGTATGAGTTAATAAAAGACACGAACTAACATTATTGTTGGATTTCACTGTAGTAAAAAGAATAGTTTTTAAGCACCAAATTGATGGTCACACCATTTCCTTTATTAGTGCTACTGCTATCACTGTATGAATGTTGCTTCTGGGGATTGTGCGACCCAGTGGTTCTGTATACCTGCCAGGTGCCAACCACTTGTAAAGGTCTTGATATTTTCACTTCATAGTAACTTCTTAGAATACCTATACTTTGGCAGAAGTTATACTTAATGTAAGTTGTCTAAATATAAGCCAGTTTTTGTTTCTGTCCATCTTGACCTCAACACAGTAGACATTTGGGGCCAGGTAAGTCTTTGTTGTGGGGTCTGTCATGTGATGAGCAGCATCCCTTCCCTTTACCCATTCAGTGGCCAGTAGTGCCTATCTCTTGTCTTTGAGAATCACAGTTTGTGTAGGTGTTGAGACCTTGGCTAGGCATACTTGTGTTAAAGGCTAAAGTTGCCAACTCAAAAATGGATACTGGCTCGGAGTGGTGGCTCAAGCCTGTAATACCTACACTTTGGGAGGATCACTTTGTGTCCAGGAGTTCAAGACCGGCCTGGGCATCATAGCAAGACCCCGATCTCTGCAAAAAAAACCATAGGCTGACTCCTATGGTCCTGCCTACTGGGGAAGGTGAGACAAAAGGATCCCTGAGCCCAGGAGCTGTAATCATGCATTACACTTCAGCCTGGCCAAGACCTGTTTAAAAAAAAAAAAAAAAAGCATCCGCAGTCTCTGGGTGGTTTCAGTGGAATGTTTGCTGTCTGTCGTACAGCTCTTGGGAATTTAATGTTTGTTCAGGATGGATCCCTATAAAGGAATGATTACTTATTTGTACTGTTAACACTAAAAGACAGTTTAGTTTCAAGCAGGACTTGGGTAGCATATCTTCCTGTGGAGCTCAATTCAGGGAAAGCTGGTTCACTTGATAAGCCTCTTAACTAAAGCATCCACTTGAAAGAAATCGGTGATGTGTAAGTAATTAACAATTACCTTTTACCATATTGCCAGTCTTTCCATTAAAGGATTTCTAGTTGGAGGCATCCTTAAATAAGATTTCCTATTTCTGAGCACTTCTGACAGTTTGTGCATATGAACACATGATAGAACAACTTAGATACTTTTTGGCCAGTAGTAGTGCATTTCTACCTTCAAAAAAGCAACACGTTGAGTTATTTACATCTTTAATGTAATTTTAAAATCCCGGATCCCAAGAAGTCTTGGCTTGAATTTGTTTTTCTTTGTAACAAACAATTCTATCTCCCACTTTAAAGTCCATATTTTCTTCATCTAAACTGAGACCACAATCCATTTCCGTTTTGACAATTGAGATGCCATCTTTTTGGTGTTTCAGTGAGGTTAATGAACCTTAAAAAGATAAAATTTAAGGTTAGTATATTTAATAAATGATAAGTACCTACTAAATACTATATTGTATGGTGTTACCAGGAAATAACACTGAAATTCTTAAAAATTGCGTGGTCCTGTCATGTTAAATAATGGGACTAAATACCAGGGGAACCCCCTGAAAAATGAAGTTTCCTGTAAATAAGACCTAATTTGTAGCAAAATACTCTAAATCTCCTATTTCAAAGGTAGACACAAACTTTTTGCTGAGGATAGGATGGTACTTACTTGAGATGTAAAACCAACATACATCTCAAGCAAAGGGAACCCATCAACTACAGACAATTTAGGAATTACAACAGCAATAAGAAATGGCCTGAGCTGAGATTATGGACAATGAAAGATGAACAGATTTCAAATGGTTATATAGTCAACAGGTTTTGGTGACTGGATATAGGAGATTTTGATGTTGCTTACCCTTCCAAATTACATGTCCATTATGGATTAATTTAATTTTTTTTTGTTTTTCTAACTGTCCCTTTTGGACTCTGCAGCCAGCCACAGGAACTTTTTTCTTCCCTTCTGTTACAGAGAAGGTAGCTAGTATAGATGCCTCACCTTTAGGAAGAAGAGAACATTAATGTGCAGAGAACTAAAGACTGAGAAATATGCAATTTCTGACATTCTGTGGTATAAGAATTAAAGGTATGACAAAAATCCAAATTCATGCCTAGAAAAAAGTCTAGGTTTCTTTAACTCCAATTTTATTTTCCTGACCAATATTAAGAATAAAAATGCATGAAAATCTTTGGCTATTCTTTTTTTTTTTTTTTTTTTTTTTTTTAAACAATCTCACTCTGTCATCCAGGCATGATTTTGGCTCACTGCAACCTCCACCTCCAGGGTTCTGGTGTTTCTCCTGCCTCAGCCTCCCCAGTAGCTGGAATTATAGGCGCCCACAACCACATCCAGCCGATTTTTATATTTTTCGTAGAGACGGGGTTTTACCACGTTGGACAGGTTGGTCTCAAACTCCTGACCTCAAGTGATCCACCCGCCTCGGACTCTCAAAAGTGCTGAAATTACAGGCGTGAGCCACTGCACCCAGCTATCTTTGCCTATTCTTGTCTGCTCCATGAAAACCTTGTTTTAAGCTTTCTTTCAATATATTTTCAAGAGTAGATCATCTGTCATTAC
>NW_022318531.1:8966-12928 GCF_002776525.5 Piliocolobus tephrosceles
CAAAAATGAGGCAAATAGGACAAAATGTAAACAACTGGTGAATTAGGTAAAAGATAAATAGGAGTTCCTTGTATTTCTCTTGCAATTTACCTGGAAATTTAAAACTATTATCAAAATTAAAAGTTAACCAAAAAAAAAAATCTACGTGGGGAGGGAAAAAAAACAGATGAGGTGATTTAATCAATTTTAAATAAACTCAGTCTACTCTGGCTGATATATGCTAGAAACAGTATTTTTAAATATTTAATATTTCAATGTAAATTTTCTTCTTATACTAGACTTCTCTGCCAGCCGTACAACAAAGTCAACAGCTCTTTCCATGACACTGTTAATAATCTTTATGCATTCAATAGTAGTATAATTTGTATTATAATTATTGTGGGCAAGTTCTTAATTCCTTATTTGCTTTTGTATCCTCAAGGCATAGGCACAATGTAGTACACAGGGCAGGTGTTTACATAAGAAGTTACAATGAATTCTCATAGTAGTCTTTTTCTTCTACAACACAGGATATATCTTTCAACATTGAAAACATTTCCTCTAAGCTCTGAAGTGCTATTTATAGCACCTAATATACTAATTTTTAAAAGTAACATTCAGTGATCACTCACCTACTGGGTGTTCTTCCACAGCACAGGGTTATCTGCTGCTCAGTTCCTCTTGCAAATCTTCAACAAGACGGTAAATTATTTTGTGAAGTTTAATTTTTACACCTTTTTTTGCAGCCGACTGTTGGATAACTTTGCCTACATTCACATTAAACCCGTATATAACACCTAGCAAACAGAAATATGATCAATGAAGTAGCACAAAGATTACATTATAATCATTTATTTGTCTTTCAAGCAGAAACTTGAATCTAAATTGTTTTATTTTCTAAATTAAAATAGCAAATAAGAGGCCGGTTGCCGTAGCTCACGCCTGTAAACCTATCACTTTGGGAAGCTCAGGCAAGTGGATCACCTGAAGTCAGGAGTTCGACACCAGCGTGGCCAACATGGTGAAACCCCCATCTCTACTAAAAATACAAAATTAGCCGGGCGTGGTGGTGGGCACTTGTAATTCCAGCTACTCGGGGGGGCTGAGGCAGAAGAATCGCTTGAACCCGGGAGGCAGAGGTTGCAGTGAGCTGAGATCGTGCCATTGCACTCCAGCCTCGGCAAATAGAGCAAAACTCTGTCTCAAAAAAAAAAAAAAAAATAGCAATTAGACGAGGTTAGAAGGTCTATGATTTTTTTCTCACCAAAACTAGTAAATTTTCCAATTGAAAGAATTTTATAAATTGTATTGTGGCTTGTTTAAGAAAATTTCTTTATAATTTCAAATCCATTCATTTAAGGACCATTAAGTGCCTATAACGTGTAAAGCAGTATGCTAAACAAAATTTGGTTTTTATACCAGAGAAATAAAAACACAAAAAATGACCAGGGCTAAAATATTATTGCTTCATTTTAATAACATTACATTATTAAATTATAATCCTATTGTCTACAATTTTTGTGGTTTGCACTTAGGTATTCAGATGGCCAAAAGATACCCAAAAATAGTGACTTAAAGGGGTGGAGGGAAAAATCGTGACTTAATTGGTAAGGGTCAAGAGTTATTTTTAAGAAGCAAGTTTCATAGAGCTGACCATTGCACCAAAAAACAAATAATGTATTTAAATGTAAATACTTTGGGAGAAAAAAAAAGCAAAAAACTCTTAAAAAAGATGAATGAAAAAAATTAACCTGGACGGGCACGGTGGCTCACGCCTGTAATCCCAGCACTTTGGGAGGCCGAGGCGGGTGGATCACCAGAGGTTGGGAGTTTGAGACCTGCCTGACCAACATGGTGAAACCCCGTCTCTACTAAAAATACAAAAATTAGCCAGGCATGGTGGCAGACGCCTGTAATCGCAGCTACTCAGGAGGCTAAGGCAGGAGAACCTCTTAAACCCAGGAGGCGGTGGGTGCGGTGAGCCCAGATTGCACCATTGCACTCCAGCCTGGGCGACAGGGAGACTTTATCTCAAAAAAAATTAACCCAAAAAGTAAAAAAAAAAAAAGGAGCAAAACACTCTTGTCTTAAACAAAATGAATGAAAAAAAAATTAACCCAAACAGTTTAATCCGGAGAAAAACACAATCACCTTGAAACTCCGATCATTAAGAAGTCATTCTGGCCGGGCACAGTGGCTCAAGCCTATAATCCCAGGACTTTGGGAGGCCGAGGTCAGCGAATCACCTGAGGTCAGGAGTTTGAGACGAAACTGGCCAACATGATGAAACCTCATTTATACTAAAAATATATAAGAATTAGACAGGTGTGGTGGTGGGTGCCTATAATCCCAGCTACTCGGGAGACTGGGGCTGGAGAATCACTTGAACCGAGGAGGCAGAGGTGGCAGTGAGCCAAGATTGCACCACTGCATTCCAGCCTGGTTGACAAAAGCAAAACTCCGTCTCAAGAAAAAGAAGTCATTCAATTGGCTGGGCACAATGGCTCATGCCTATAATTCCAGCACTTTGGGAGGCCAAGGCAGGTGGACCACCTAGGTCAGGAGTTCAAGAGCAGCCTGGCCAACATGGTGAAACCCTGCCTCTACTAAAAATACAAAATTAGCCAGGTATGGTGGTGCACGCCTGTAATCCCAGCTACTCAGTGGGGGCTGTGGCAGGAGAATCCCTTGAACAAGGGAGGCAGAGGTGGCAGTGAGCTGAGACGATGCCACATGTCAGCCTGGGCGACAGAGTGAGGCTCTGTCTCCAAAAAAAAAAAAAAAAAAAAGTCATTTCAGTATCATTCAATACACTGTCTATATTACAGCACAGTACTAAGCCAGTCAGTGCCTATGAAATACATTTAATTAATCAGTTAGATGTTACCTCTATCCTTTTCAGTAGAGGTGACATCTAACTCTAATCAAGTCAGGTTTCAAAGACATCTCTTTCCTAAATGATTCCTAATAACTCAACAATGTTTCTGCTTTACTAGGTGTTCCACTTATTTAACAGTCATGAGTCCCCCTTTTTGTGTATCATAAATTCAACTAATAAAGACAGTTCCATGCCTTCTAGGCTTATAAAGCTAAAAAGACCTTTTGCTCTAAAAAGATATGACATATAAAGTTATCAATTACCAAAGATAGGAAGCCAAAAGTCAAAGATGAAGGAAAGACTGAATAGGGTAATTACAGTGCTAGGAACATTCAGAAGTCTAATGAAAGATATGAGAATCAACCTTGGGATAGTAAAGAACTAGGAGGAGTAGGGAGAGGGGGCAGTAATGGTGCTTTGAAAAAAAAGATAAAACGTGACTAGGTCTTGAAATAGTTCCCCAAAATTGCAGTACAACCACAACAAATGGAGCTATGGCCACAATACTGCACATCCCATTCAGTTTAAATTGCTAGCTGGGACTGGACTATAGCAGGAAGGGTGATGCTGATGGGAATAAATGTCAGGTGTGACAAGCCAAGCAACAAAAGACAGAAGCAGATGGTTCAGTGTTATTTGGGGAACACAGATTAACAAGAAAAAATGGAATCCTTACCATTAAATGTTTCAGCAAGGTTAACATCATTTGCACTTATATCACCCACTCCAAAATGTACTAATTCTAGTTCACACTCGTGTGAAGCATCATAGGTATCTATAATGTTCAAAATGGCCTCAACAGAACCATCAACATCACCTAAATACAGAAAAAGTTTATAATTGTTGCTTTGAAGAGTTAGACGTCAGCAGACATAAAAATGACAATAATCTATTTAAAGCCATGATAGGAATGTCATTTACCACTAAATCCACTTTTATGTAGGCTTAGCATTACATATATCTACTGACTTAATAGCATATTATGAGCCAAAGGTTCACTTACAACAGAATCAGCAAGAAATATGTTGACTAAGAAAATCTCTCCTAAAATATTGAAATAATTTTCATGTAAATGTAAAGGACCAAACTATGAGAATAGTTAAAA
>NW_022318532.1:0-1902 GCF_002776525.5 Piliocolobus tephrosceles
CAGTAAAGTCAGCCAAAAATTCTATGTTCAGTAAAACTACTCTTCAATACACAAAAGTTGAGGAAATGATTTTCTGGTAGACCTTCCCTACAAAAATGCTGAAGTGAATCCTTCAAGATGAATTCAAGCACTACAGTATGCAAAGACATATGGAAAAGTTAAGAATGTTAGAAAGGTAACCGTAGTTGTAAATATAAATGACAGTACTGTATTTTTTGTTTGTAACTCCTCTTGTTTTCTACATGATATAAAAAATAATGCATGAAATATATAAATCCATGTTAATTTGCACATAGTGTATGAAGATAAAATTTATGAAGTTGTAACTTAAAGACAGGATGAGGCTGAATAGGGGCAAAGTTTTCATATGTTTCTTATAAATTTGGATGTTGATTGTAATCCACATGGTAACCACTAAGAAAATACCTAAAAAGGGAAGACAAAAGAGATGAGAAATCAAAAAAAAAAAAGAATAAATCAAACACTTAAAGAAACATGTTTAATGGAGAGAATGATAAAGTGGATAGATCATCTAAACACAAGATAGAAAATTGAGAATCTGAACAACATCTCAGCAAGACCTAACAGACATATTGAATAACCCACCAACAAAAGCATAATTTTCATTCTTTTTGAGGCACATGAGATGTTCTCTGGAACAGATCATATATGGGGCCACAAAACCAGTCTCAAATTGTAAAATACAGTAATTATACAAAATATATTTTCTAAACAGAAGGGAATAAAGCTCAAACTTAGTGATAAGGAAAACTTGGAAAATTCATAAATGCAGGGAAATTTAAAAACACACTTTGAAACATGTATTGATGTAGAAATCACAAAGGAAATTAGAAAATATGTGGAGACCATGCAAACAAAAGCACAGTATACCAAAAGTGATTAAGTGCAATAGCTGTAAACACCTACATTAATGAAGAAGAAGCATAAAGTAGACCCAGAGGTAGGTGAAGGAAGGAAATAGATCAGAGTAGAGACAAATGAAATAAAGACAAGAAGAAACAATAGAATCATTGAAAACAAAAGCTGTTTCTTTAACTTAAATAAAATCAGAGCTGAATGGAGGGACATAACTGCTGACCTTACAGATACAAAAGGATTATAATGTGATGCTGTGAACACCTGTAGGTCGACAAATTAGATGGAAAAATTCATAGAAACACATAAATTACAAAACTGATTCAAGAAAATATAGAAAATCTGAACAGAACTACAGTCAGCAGATTGAACCAATATTTAAAAATGCTCACAAGAAAAAATATCAGATTGATGGCTTTGTTGGTGAAATTCTAACAAACATTTATTCAAACCACATTTATTCAAACCAATTCTCAAATTTTTTCAAAAAATAGAAGAGAAGGGAATACTTCCTATGAGGCCAACATTAGCCTGCTACTAAAGCCAGGGGATGGGAGGAAGGAATAAATGTCACAAGAAAATAAATAAATAAACAAACAAATATATATATGTATATATGTGCAAATTCCATCACAGCATCACCCATAATAGCAAGTCAAATCAGAGCATATTAAAAGTATTATACATGATGACCAAATGTGATTTATCCCAGGAATGAAAGGGTAGGTCTGTATATGATAATCAAATTAATATACCACATTAATAGGAAAGCATGACAAAAATCCAACATCCATTCATGATAAAAAAAAATACTCAATGTACAAAAATTGAAAGTAAATTCTTCCATATGACAAAGGGTATATATGCAAAGCCAACAGCTAGCATCATAGCCAGTGGGAGAAGACCAGAAATCTTTAGTACTAAAATCGGAAACAAGACAAGGATGCCAATTTTTATGACTTCTGTTTGACATCCTGCTGGGTGTTCTAGCCAGAGCATTTAAGCAAGAAAAGGAACTAAAAGGCA
>NW_022318533.1:0-489 GCF_002776525.5 Piliocolobus tephrosceles
AGAGTTGAAAGTACAGGACATTTAAATTACATAATGTTACAATTTGCAGTTGTTTCTACTTTTATAAGTGTAAAGTTAGATCCATAGCAATAAACAACAGTAGGTAATAAGTGTGCATAGAGACTTTGCACCCTGATAGTACCATTTATTTATTCATTTGGCATAAACATATTCATCTAGGCCGGGCGCGGTGGCTCAAGCCTGTAATCCCAGCACTTTGGGAGGCCGAGACGGGTGGATCACGAGGTCAGGAGATCGAGACCATCCTGGCTAACACGGTGAAACCCCGTCTCTACTAAAAAATACAAAAAACTAGCCGGGCGAGGTGGCGGGCGCCTGTAGTCCCAGCTACTCGGGAGGCTGAGGCAGGAGAATGGCGTGAACCCGGGAGGCGGAGCTTGCAGTGAGCTGAGATCCGGCCACTGCACTCCAGCCTGGGCGACAGCGAAACTCTGTCTCAAAAAAAAAAAAAAAAAAAAAAAAAAAAAA
>NW_022318533.1:589-1078 GCF_002776525.5 Piliocolobus tephrosceles
AGAGTTGAAAGTACAGGACATTTAAATTACATAATGTTACAATTTGCAGTTGTTTCTACTTTTATAAGTGTAAAGTTAGATCCATAGCAATAAACAACAGTAGGTAATAAGTGTGCATAGAGACTTTGCACCCTGATAGTACCATTTATTTATTCATTTGGCATAAACATATTCATCTAGGCCGGGCGCGGTGGCTCAAGCCTGTAATCCCAGCACTTTGGGAGGCCGAGACGGGTGGATCACGAGGTCAGGAGATCGAGACCATCCTGGCTAACACGGTGAAACCCCGTCTCTACTAAAAAATACAAAAAACTAGCCGGGCGAGGTGGCGGGCGCCTGTAGTCCCAGCTACTCGGGAGGCTGAGGCAGGAGAATGGCGTGAACCCGGGAGGCGGAGCTTGCAGTGAGCTGAGATCCGGCCACTGCACTCCAGCCTGGGCGACAGCGAAACTCTGTCTCAAAAAAAAAAAAAAAAAAAAAAAAAAAAAA
>NW_022318534.1:0-489 GCF_002776525.5 Piliocolobus tephrosceles
TTTTTTTTTTTTTTTTTTTTTTTTTTTTTTGAGACAGAGTTTCGCTGTCGCCCAGGCTGGAGTGCAGTGGCCGGATCTCAGCTCACTGCAAGCTCCGCCTCCCGGGTTCACGCCATTCTCCTGCCTCAGCCTCCCGAGTAGCTGGGACTACAGGCGCCCGCCACCTCGCCCGGCTAGTTTTTTGTATTTTTTAGTAGAGACGGGGTTTCACCGTGTTAGCCAGGATGGTCTCGATCTCCTGACCTCGTGATCCACCCGTCTCGGCCTCCCAAAGTGCTGGGATTACAGGCTTGAGCCACCGCGCCCGGCCTAGATGAATATGTTTATGCCAAATGAATAAATAAATGGTACTATCAGGGTGCAAAGTCTCTATGCACACTTATTACCTACTGTTGTTTATTGCTATGGATCTAACTTTACACTTATAAAAGTAGAAACAACTGCAAATTGTAACATTATGTAATTTAAATGTCCTGTACTTTCAACTCT
>NW_022318534.1:589-1078 GCF_002776525.5 Piliocolobus tephrosceles
TTTTTTTTTTTTTTTTTTTTTTTTTTTTTTGAGACAGAGTTTCGCTGTCGCCCAGGCTGGAGTGCAGTGGCCGGATCTCAGCTCACTGCAAGCTCCGCCTCCCGGGTTCACGCCATTCTCCTGCCTCAGCCTCCCGAGTAGCTGGGACTACAGGCGCCCGCCACCTCGCCCGGCTAGTTTTTTGTATTTTTTAGTAGAGACGGGGTTTCACCGTGTTAGCCAGGATGGTCTCGATCTCCTGACCTCGTGATCCACCCGTCTCGGCCTCCCAAAGTGCTGGGATTACAGGCTTGAGCCACCGCGCCCGGCCTAGATGAATATGTTTATGCCAAATGAATAAATAAATGGTACTATCAGGGTGCAAAGTCTCTATGCACACTTATTACCTACTGTTGTTTATTGCTATGGATCTAACTTTACACTTATAAAAGTAGAAACAACTGCAAATTGTAACATTATGTAATTTAAATGTCCTGTACTTTCAACTCT
>NW_022318535.1:0-1318 GCF_002776525.5 Piliocolobus tephrosceles
TCCAAAATTGACCACATAATTGGAAGTAAAGCACTCCTCAGCAAATGCACAAGAACAGAAATTATAACAAACTGTCTCTCTGACCACAGTGCAATCAAACTAGAACTCAGGACTTAGAAACTCAATCAATACCGCTCAACTACATGGAAACTCAACAACCTGCTCCTGAATGACTACTGGGTACATAACAAAATGAAAGCAGAAATAAAGATGTTCTTTGAAACCAACGAGAACAAAGATACAACATACCAGAATCTCTGGGACACATTTAAAGCAGTGTGTAGAGGGAAATTTATAGCACTAAGTGCCCACAAGAGAAAGCAGGAAAGATCTAAAATTGACACTCTAACATCACAATTAAAAGAACTAGAGAGGCAAGAGCAAACACATTCAAAAGCTAGCAGAAGGCAAGAAATAACTAAGATCAGAGCAGAACTGAAGGAGATAGAGACACAAAAAACCCTCCAAAAAATCAATGAATCCAGGAGTTGGTTTTTTGAAAAGATCAACAAAATTGACAGACTGCTAGCAAGGCTAATAAAGAAGAAAAGAGAGAGGAATCAAATAGACGCAATAAAAAATGATAAAGGGGATATCACCACCGACCCCACAGAAATACAAACTACCATCAGAGAATACTATAAACACCTCTACGCAAATCAACTAGAAAATCTAGAAGAAATGGATAATTTCCTGGACACGTACACTCTTCCAAGACTAAACCAGGAAGAAGTTGAATCCCTGAATAGACCAATAGCAGCCTCTGAAATTGAGGCAACAATTAATAGCCTACCCACCAAAAAAAGCCCAGGACCAGATGGATTCACAGCTGAATTCTACCAGAGGTACAAGGAGGAGCTGGTACCATTCCTTCTGAAACTATTCCAATCAATAGAAAAAGAGGGAATCCTCCCTAACTCATTTTATGAGGCCAACATCATCCTGATACCAAAGCCTGGCAGAGACACAACAAAAAAAGAGAATTTTAGACCAATCTCCCTGATGAACATCGATGCAAAAATCCTCAATAAAATCCTGGCAAACCGGATTCAGCAGCACATCAAAAAGCTTATCCACCATAATCAAGTGGGCTTCATCCCTGGGATGCAAGGCTGGTTCAACATTCGCAAATCAATCAACGTAATCCAGCATATCAACAGAACCAAAGACAAGAACCACATGATTATCTCAATAGATGCAGAAAAGGCTTTTGACAAAATTCAACAGCCCTTCATGCTAAAAACGCTCAATAAATTCGGTATTGATGGAACGTACCTCAAAATAATAAGAGCTATTTATGACAAACCCACAGCCAATA
>NW_022318536.1:0-1318 GCF_002776525.5 Piliocolobus tephrosceles
TATTGGCTGTGGGTTTGTCATAAATAGCTCTTATTATTTTGAGGTACGTTCCATCAATACCGAATTTATTGAGCGTTTTTAGCATGAAGGGCTGTTGAATTTTGTCAAAAGCCTTTTCTGCATCTATTGAGATAATCATGTGGTTCTTGTCTTTGGTTCTGTTGATATGCTGGATTACGTTGATTGATTTGCGAATGTTGAACCAGCCTTGCATCCCAGGGATGAAGCCCACTTGATTATGGTGGATAAGCTTTTTGATGTGCTGCTGAATCCGGTTTGCCAGGATTTTATTGAGGATTTTTGCATCGATGTTCATCAGGGAGATTGGTCTAAAATTCTCTTTTTTTGTTGTGTCTCTGCCAGGCTTTGGTATCAGGATGATGTTGGCCTCATAAAATGAGTTAGGGAGGATTCCCTCTTTTTCTATTGATTGGAATAGTTTCAGAAGGAATGGTACCAGCTCCTCCTTGTACCTCTGGTAGAATTCAGCTGTGAATCCATCTGGTCCTGGGCTTTTTTTGGTGGGTAGGCTATTAATTGTTGCCTCAATTTCAGAGGCTGCTATTGGTCTATTCAGGGATTCAACTTCTTCCTGGTTTAGTCTTGGAAGAGTGTACGTGTCCAGGAAATTATCCATTTCTTCTAGATTTTCTAGTTGATTTGCGTAGAGGTGTTTATAGTATTCTCTGATGGTAGTTTGTATTTCTGTGGGGTCGGTGGTGATATCCCCTTTATCATTTTTTATTGCGTCTATTTGATTCCTCTCTCTTTTCTTCTTTATTAGCCTTGCTAGCAGTCTGTCAATTTTGTTGATCTTTTCAAAAAACCAACTCCTGGATTCATTGATTTTTTGGAGGGTTTTTTGTGTCTCTATCTCCTTCAGTTCTGCTCTGATCTTAGTTATTTCTTGCCTTCTGCTAGCTTTTGAATGTGTTTGCTCTTGCCTCTCTAGTTCTTTTAATTGTGATGTTAGAGTGTCAATTTTAGATCTTTCCTGCTTTCTCTTGTGGGCACTTAGTGCTATAAATTTCCCTCTACACACTGCTTTAAATGTGTCCCAGAGATTCTGGTATGTTGTATCTTTGTTCTCGTTGGTTTCAAAGAACATCTTTATTTCTGCTTTCATTTTGTTATGTACCCAGTAGTCATTCAGGAGCAGGTTGTTGAGTTTCCATGTAGTTGAGCGGTATTGATTGAGTTTCTAAGTCCTGAGTTCTAGTTTGATTGCACTGTGGTCAGAGAGACAGTTTGTTATAATTTCTGTTCTTGTGCATTTGCTGAGGAGTGCTTTACTTCCAATTATGTGGTCAATTTTGGA
>NW_022318537.1:0-1120 GCF_002776525.5 Piliocolobus tephrosceles
AACTTGAGAGAGATGATTTAGGGTATCTGGCGGAAGAAGTTTCTAGGCAGCAAAGGATTCAAGAGGTGACCTCGGTGTTTTTAAAAGCATTCCATTTTAAAAGGAAAACAGAGCATAAAAGTTTGAAACATTTGCAGCCTGACTATGCGATAGAAAAGAAAATCCCATTTACTGGGGAGAAATTCAAGCTGGTTGCAGAAATCTGCATAAGTTACCAGGAGCCAAATGTTAATTTCTAAGACAATGGGGAAAATATCTCCAGGGCATTTCAGAGGTCTTCACCGCAGCCCCTTCCATCACAGGTCAGGGGGCCTATGAGGAGAAAGTAGTTTTCTGGGCCAGTCCCAGGGTCCCTGAGCTGTGTGCAGCCTAGGGACTTGGTGCCCTGTGTCCTGGCCGCTCCAGCTGTAGTTGAAAGCGGCCAATATAGAGCTCGGGCTGTGGCTTTGGAGGATACAAGCCCCAAGCCTTGGCAGCTTCCACATGGTGTTGAGCCTGGGGGTGCACAAAAGTAAAGAACTGAGGTTTAGGAATCTCCGCCTAGATTTTAGAAGATGTATTGAAACACCTGGATGCCCAAGCAGAAGTTTGGGGCAGGGGCGGGGCGCTCATGAGAGAACCTCTGCTAGGGCAGTGTGGAAGGAAAATGTGGGGTTGGAGCCCCCACACAGAGAACCTACTGGGGCACCACCCCCACACAGAATCCCTACTGGAGCTGTGAGAAGTGGGCCACCATCCTCCAGACGCCAGAATGATAGATCCACCAACGGCTTACACTGTGCACCTCAAAAAGCTGCAGGCCTTCAATGCCAGCCCATGAAAGCAGTCAGGAGGGAGGCTGTACCCTGCAAAGCCATGGGGGTGGAGCTGCCCAAGACCATGGGAATCCACCTGTTGCATCAGCATGACCTGGATGTGAGACATGCAGTCAAAGGAGATCATTTTGGAGCTTTAAGATTTGACTGCCTCACTGGATTTCAGACTTGTATGGGGCCTGTAGCCCCTTTGTTTGGGCCAGTTTCTCCCATTTGAAATGGTATTTACCCAATGTCTGTATTCCCATTTTATCCAGGAAGTAACTAGTTTACTTTTGATTTTATAGGCTCATAGAGAGAAGGGA
>NW_022318538.1:0-4788 GCF_002776525.5 Piliocolobus tephrosceles
AAGTAACTAGTTTACTTTTGATTTTATAGGCTCATAGAGAGAAGGGATGATTGCTCTAAGATACCCACACTGACCTACAGTTCTCACTGTGGATATGTTAAATGAATAAAAAGGAAGTCATATTCATTTCTCCTGTTGTGACTCATGTATTCCTCCTGGACAGAGTACATAAATTAACAGAACAGCCAAATGTATTTAGGAGTAAGGGAGATTATTAGAATTTTTATCTTTCTTTCAACTTACACTATTTGTCATAAGAGTTAGATGTTTATAGGCATAAATTCCACCTCTTCCACTTAGTTTTGCATGATTTACATGTGCTATTTCCCTCAATAAAATATGCCTTTCTCTTCTGTAAAATTAATAATAAGTCAGTATGATTATATAGATGAAAATGATATACTTAATGAACAGTGCTTAACGTATGCCTAACATAGCAAGCATGGTATTAGTAGTGTATTATTACTTTTATTTTTATCAGAAAATGATATTACTTTTATTTTACTGCTATAGGAAATTGTCACAAATTTTGTGTCTTAAAAACAGCACAAATTCAATATCATCAGAAGGTCAGAAGTCTGAAATTGGTTTCACTGAATTAGAATCAAGCTGTCAGCAGGGCTGCACTGCTTCTGGAGGCTTTAAAGGAGAATCCATTTCTTTGCATTTTACAGCTTCTAGAGGCTAGCCACCTGCATTCCTTGGCTCATGGTTCTTTCTTTTATTGTCAAAGCCAGCAGTATAGCATCTTCAAATTTCTATCTCTGACTCTCATATCACTGCCTTTCTCTTATAAGGATACTTGTGACTGAACTGAACTCACCTGCATTACCCAGGATGATCTCCCCATCAAAGATTTTAAATCATTTTTGCCCTGTAAGTTAACGTATTGATGGGTATCAGGGACTAATGTGGACATCTTTGAGGAGCTGTTATTCTGCCTGCCACACCGATAACCTTTCTCCTTCTTCACAATAAGTCTTGAGTTTACAAAACTTACTCTATCAATATGTCATTCACTTCTAAATCAATCTGTGGTCTGCAAATCTATTTCCTAACTGAAGAGAACATACTGACTGAAGCGAAAATATTAATAAAGTCAGATTTATGGAATGAAAAAGAATAGAATTATTGATGCTGGCATTAGACTATTATGAAAATATTTCTCATACATATATTCATGAATATCTTTTGATATTATGTTCATACATTCAAGTCCAGTTATAGATAGTTATATCATGTTTCAGAAAATACTATGCTAAACAAAGTATTTCTCATTTGCAAGTTGTTCTTTGTAATCTACTCATGTGTAGAATTAGATTTCCAATGACCTATATTGCTTAAGGCAGATCAAATTACTTGACTAAATATAAACAATAAAAATGTGTTCTGGGCATATTGCCAACACTTTTTTCTGTAATTTTACTTAATTATGTGAAATGTACATTAAGGTTGGGAAATAAAGAATATTTTGAAACTGTAAGTTACTTATTCCACAGTTGCCTGTACCATATGAACAAATTTGTAACCTTCAGTAATGGTTTTCCTTTCTTGCTGTTTATTGTTGCTGTTGTTTGTTTGCTTGCTTGTTTTCTACATCACAAATAGAATTTTATTCTTGAGTGAAGAAAGCAGAGGCTTTTTTACTGGCCCTTTACTGATGAGGCAATACTTTCTAAATGCTATTATATGTAAAGCACAATTTGAGAGCAAGATTCCTGTTTAAATTCATTAGTAATAATATTTATATTGTACAGTGTTTGAATATGAATTGTTAGCTTGGTCTATCTTTTTTCAATGTTTACACTGTGTAAAATAATTCTGAGATCATTCAGACTTTGGATAAACCATTATTACCTAAACGATGCCTACTATTGCAATCCAAGTGTCGAGAATTTAGTCTTATTGGCCTTCTCAAGTGAGACAACTCCTAACTGGCTTTAGAGTCCAAGATTAGAGTTAGTTTGATTTGATTTAATCTTGGATTATTTGAAAGATCATTGATTTTTCTGACTGTGTGACTTTTGTTTTGTTTCCAATTTTGACAGTGCTTTCAGATGGTTTTGCCACAAAAAGAACCACTTCATAAAATAGAGTTGTAGTGAAAAAGCCTTGCTTTAAGGTTACCTGGTGATATCCCCATATGACATTTGCTTTAAAATAACTCTGTGAGAAATAAACAGCCTTGCCACAAAGAAAATTTCTCTTGGAAAAGGAAAAAGGCCTGCTACTGAAGATAAGCACAAAGGATAATGAATGTCATAATCTCCAAAAATTACTGCTGCATTTATCAAAGTTTCTATGTCAGAAGAAGGAACAGTAGATTAAAAGAACCTACTTGTTTATATGCACAAAGATGCCAAATTAAGTCCCCATTTTTCTGTTCTTAAACTTGATTAAGTTGTTCTGGACATACTCCTTTCTGAAGGTTGGAGACACAAATAAATAGGGGGTGAAAGGGCTCTGTTGGATGACCTGGACAGCTGCAATGAATGAATACATAGTAGCACCTCATTTATTCAATCAACTGATCTAAAATATGAGATCCCATTTTAAGGGGACAAAGGAATGTATTAAATCAATACTTTAATTTCAGAGTGGGCAATTTAATCACTCCATTAACAAAATATAATAAATCATAATTTATTACTCATTCAACTTAATTTACCACTTTTTGGATCCAACACAGTGCTCGGCTCTGAGAATAAGTTGATAAAGGAGATTGAGCTGGTTTCTTCCACAGGAACCATAAAATCCCTTGGAGAAGAAGAATAATAAACAACGAATTTCATATGTGAAAATAAACAACGAATTTCCTAATAAACAATAAATTTCATATAGGAAAGCAGTAGAACAGGGTGCCCTGGAAACATAGAGCATACCAATCTAAGCTATTGCTTTTACTGAAGTGCCATTTTAAATGAATCTGTCCACCATCCCTGAAGGTAGTAGAATCACAATTCCTTCCATCCTCCCCCTCCCTTTCTCTTTCCCTTCTTCCTCCCTTTCTTCCACTTACTCCATCTGTTCTTCCTTCCCTTCCATAAACATATCAAAAAGGCTGTGCTCACCTTCATCTCCTAGAAATGGGCACACAACAGTGAAAGTAGAAACAAGACCCTGCCCTCATAGGGTCTAAAATAGACCAGGTTATACAAATTTTGATGAAATAAATATTTGAATGATTAATTAGTTAATTGCTACCAAGGACTGCTTTAGAAAAGACATGCAAATTGCTATGAGAGAGGAGCTTAGTTAGTTTGAGAATAGTATCTGAGAAATTTTTTTGAGAAAGTGACAGTTAAATTGAGAATTTTAAAGAATAGAAAAGGCTTTTTTTTTTTCTCCCCAGGCAAATGGAACAATAGCATATGTGAAGGCCTGTATGTAAGAAGCTGGAAGAAATAAAGGAATCTATTGTGAATGGAGCTAAGAAGAGTTTAGAGCAAGAAGAGACTAGAGTAGTGCTTTAGAAATACACAATTATTGTGTAAATGAGAACACAAAACACCAAAGAGCCAATTTTTTATATCATTTCATCATGTGGTAATAAATGATATGGTTTGAGAAGGAGCCAAAAGTTTGATTATAGAGAACGGGGTGGATATGACTGATTTAACCTGAATTTCACCTCACTTCCATGGTAAGGTAGCCACGTATTTGGGGTCATGGCTCTCCTCTATAGGTCTTCTTAAATACAAATCCCATCACCCTTGCTAGTGAATGACACAGGATCCCTGGCTAGAGTCAATTACCTCACAGTTTTCCTTTGATGATAATGCACAAGGACCCAAACTGACCCAGCAGGACATAAGACAGAAAGTTTTAAGACTGTCTGTTTCTCTGGACTTCTCAAGTGCAGAATAGAGCCTAGCTTGCAGATGCCAAACCAAGAAAAGTTCAAAGAAATTGAACTGGCAGAATAGAATTAAGTTACCCTTGAAGCCTATGATATCTGTGCTTCCCAATATGAGGGCTATTTTTTTTTTTTTTTTTTTTTTTTTTTTTTAGTTATTAGAAGTTTAGAAATTCAACATAGAGTAAATAAAACAATGCTTTAGGAGGTAAACCAGGCATCATTGTGATGTGCAATAAAAAATTACGAGCTCTTTTGGAGTGTGTGTATTCATATGTAATATGGTTTGGCTCTGTATCTCCACCCAAATCTCATCTTGAATTGTACTCCCATAATTTCCACATGTTGTGGGAGGGACCCAATGGGAGGTAACTGAATCTTGGGGGCAGTTTCCTCCATGCCGTTCTCACGGTAGTGAATAAGTCTCAGGAGATCTGATGGTTTTAGCAGGGGTTTCTGCTTTTGTGTCTTCCTCATTCTCTCTTTGCCTACTGCCTGTAAATTGCCCAGTCTCTGGTATATCTTTATCAGCAGTGTGAAAACAGACTAATTCAGTAAATTAGTACCAGTAGAGCGGGGCATTGCTGAAAAGATACCCGAAAATGTGGAAGCAAGTTTGGAACTGGGTAACTGGCAGAGACTGGAATAGTGTGAAGGGCTGAGAAGAAAACAGGTAAATGTGGGAAAGTTTGAACCTTCCTAGAGACTTGTTGAATGGCTTTGCCCAAAATGCTGATAGCAATATGGACAACAAGGTCCAGGCTGAGGTGGTCTCAGATGGAGATGAGGAACTTTTTGGGAACTGGAGCAAAGGTGACTCTTGTCATGTTTTAGCAAAGAGACTGGCAGCATTTTGCCCCTGCCCTAGAGATTTGTGGAACGTTGAACTTGAGAGAGATGATTTAGGGTATCTGGCGGAAGAAGTTTCTAGG
>NW_022318539.1:0-4788 GCF_002776525.5 Piliocolobus tephrosceles
CCTAGAAACTTCTTCCGCCAGATACCCTAAATCATCTCTCTCAAGTTCAACGTTCCACAAATCTCTAGGGCAGGGGCAAAATGCTGCCAGTCTCTTTGCTAAAACATGACAAGAGTCACCTTTGCTCCAGTTCCCAAAAAGTTCCTCATCTCCATCTGAGACCACCTCAGCCTGGACCTTGTTGTCCATATTGCTATCAGCATTTTGGGCAAAGCCATTCAACAAGTCTCTAGGAAGGTTCAAACTTTCCCACATTTACCTGTTTTCTTCTCAGCCCTTCACACTATTCCAGTCTCTGCCAGTTACCCAGTTCCAAACTTGCTTCCACATTTTCGGGTATCTTTTCAGCAATGCCCCGCTCTACTGGTACTAATTTACTGAATTAGTCTGTTTTCACACTGCTGATAAAGATATACCAGAGACTGGGCAATTTACAGGCAGTAGGCAAAGAGAGAATGAGGAAGACACAAAAGCAGAAACCCCTGCTAAAACCATCAGATCTCCTGAGACTTATTCACTACCGTGAGAACGGCATGGAGGAAACTGCCCCCAAGATTCAGTTACCTCCCATTGGGTCCCTCCCACAACATGTGGAAATTATGGGAGTACAATTCAAGATGAGATTTGGGTGGAGATACAGAGCCAAACCATATTACATATGAATACACACACTCCAAAAGAGCTCGTAATTTTTTATTGCACATCACAATGATGCCTGGTTTACCTCCTAAAGCATTGTTTTATTTACTCTATGTTGAATTTCTAAACTTCTAATAACTAAAAAAAAAAAAAAAAAAAAAAAAAAAAAATAGCCCTCATATTGGGAAGCACAGATATCATAGGCTTCAAGGGTAACTTAATTCTATTCTGCCAGTTCAATTTCTTTGAACTTTTCTTGGTTTGGCATCTGCAAGCTAGGCTCTATTCTGCACTTGAGAAGTCCAGAGAAACAGACAGTCTTAAAACTTTCTGTCTTATGTCCTGCTGGGTCAGTTTGGGTCCTTGTGCATTATCATCAAAGGAAAACTGTGAGGTAATTGACTCTAGCCAGGGATCCTGTGTCATTCACTAGCAAGGGTGATGGGATTTGTATTTAAGAAGACCTATAGAGGAGAGCCATGACCCCAAATACGTGGCTACCTTACCATGGAAGTGAGGTGAAATTCAGGTTAAATCAGTCATATCCACCCCGTTCTCTATAATCAAACTTTTGGCTCCTTCTCAAACCATATCATTTATTACCACATGATGAAATGATATAAAAAATTGGCTCTTTGGTGTTTTGTGTTCTCATTTACACAATAATTGTGTATTTCTAAAGCACTACTCTAGTCTCTTCTTGCTCTAAACTCTTCTTAGCTCCATTCACAATAGATTCCTTTATTTCTTCCAGCTTCTTACATACAGGCCTTCACATATGCTATTGTTCCATTTGCCTGGGGAGAAAAAAAAAAAGCCTTTTCTATTCTTTAAAATTCTCAATTTAACTGTCACTTTCTCAAAAAAATTTCTCAGATACTATTCTCAAACTAACTAAGCTCCTCTCTCATAGCAATTTGCATGTCTTTTCTAAAGCAGTCCTTGGTAGCAATTAACTAATTAATCATTCAAATATTTATTTCATCAAAATTTGTATAACCTGGTCTATTTTAGACCCTATGAGGGCAGGGTCTTGTTTCTACTTTCACTGTTGTGTGCCCATTTCTAGGAGATGAAGGTGAGCACAGCCTTTTTGATATGTTTATGGAAGGGAAGGAAGAACAGATGGAGTAAGTGGAAGAAAGGGAGGAAGAAGGGAAAGAGAAAGGGAGGGGGAGGATGGAAGGAATTGTGATTCTACTACCTTCAGGGATGGTGGACAGATTCATTTAAAATGGCACTTCAGTAAAAGCAATAGCTTAGATTGGTATGCTCTATGTTTCCAGGGCACCCTGTTCTACTGCTTTCCTATATGAAATTTATTGTTTATTAGGAAATTCGTTGTTTATTTTCACATATGAAATTCGTTGTTTATTATTCTTCTTCTCCAAGGGATTTTATGGTTCCTGTGGAAGAAACCAGCTCAATCTCCTTTATCAACTTATTCTCAGAGCCGAGCACTGTGTTGGATCCAAAAAGTGGTAAATTAAGTTGAATGAGTAATAAATTATGATTTATTATATTTTGTTAATGGAGTGATTAAATTGCCCACTCTGAAATTAAAGTATTGATTTAATACATTCCTTTGTCCCCTTAAAATGGGATCTCATATTTTAGATCAGTTGATTGAATAAATGAGGTGCTACTATGTATTCATTCATTGCAGCTGTCCAGGTCATCCAACAGAGCCCTTTCACCCCCTATTTATTTGTGTCTCCAACCTTCAGAAAGGAGTATGTCCAGAACAACTTAATCAAGTTTAAGAACAGAAAAATGGGGACTTAATTTGGCATCTTTGTGCATATAAACAAGTAGGTTCTTTTAATCTACTGTTCCTTCTTCTGACATAGAAACTTTGATAAATGCAGCAGTAATTTTTGGAGATTATGACATTCATTATCCTTTGTGCTTATCTTCAGTAGCAGGCCTTTTTCCTTTTCCAAGAGAAATTTTCTTTGTGGCAAGGCTGTTTATTTCTCACAGAGTTATTTTAAAGCAAATGTCATATGGGGATATCACCAGGTAACCTTAAAGCAAGGCTTTTTCACTACAACTCTATTTTATGAAGTGGTTCTTTTTGTGGCAAAACCATCTGAAAGCACTGTCAAAATTGGAAACAAAACAAAAGTCACACAGTCAGAAAAATCAATGATCTTTCAAATAATCCAAGATTAAATCAAATCAAACTAACTCTAATCTTGGACTCTAAAGCCAGTTAGGAGTTGTCTCACTTGAGAAGGCCAATAAGACTAAATTCTCGACACTTGGATTGCAATAGTAGGCATCGTTTAGGTAATAATGGTTTATCCAAAGTCTGAATGATCTCAGAATTATTTTACACAGTGTAAACATTGAAAAAAGATAGACCAAGCTAACAATTCATATTCAAACACTGTACAATATAAATATTATTACTAATGAATTTAAACAGGAATCTTGCTCTCAAATTGTGCTTTACATATAATAGCATTTAGAAAGTATTGCCTCATCAGTAAAGGGCCAGTAAAAAAGCCTCTGCTTTCTTCACTCAAGAATAAAATTCTATTTGTGATGTAGAAAACAAGCAAGCAAACAAACAACAGCAACAATAAACAGCAAGAAAGGAAAACCATTACTGAAGGTTACAAATTTGTTCATATGGTACAGGCAACTGTGGAATAAGTAACTTACAGTTTCAAAATATTCTTTATTTCCCAACCTTAATGTACATTTCACATAATTAAGTAAAATTACAGAAAAAAGTGTTGGCAATATGCCCAGAACACATTTTTATTGTTTATATTTAGTCAAGTAATTTGATCTGCCTTAAGCAATATAGGTCATTGGAAATCTAATTCTACACATGAGTAGATTACAAAGAACAACTTGCAAATGAGAAATACTTTGTTTAGCATAGTATTTTCTGAAACATGATATAACTATCTATAACTGGACTTGAATGTATGAACATAATATCAAAAGATATTCATGAATATATGTATGAGAAATATTTTCATAATAGTCTAATGCCAGCATCAATAATTCTATTCTTTTTCATTCCATAAATCTGACTTTATTAATATTTTCGCTTCAGTCAGTATGTTCTCTTCAGTTAGGAAATAGATTTGCAGACCACAGATTGATTTAGAAGTGAATGACATATTGATAGAGTAAGTTTTGTAAACTCAAGACTTATTGTGAAGAAGGAGAAAGGTTATCGGTGTGGCAGGCAGAATAACAGCTCCTCAAAGATGTCCACATTAGTCCCTGATACCCATCAATACGTTAACTTACAGGGCAAAAATGATTTAAAATCTTTGATGGGGAGATCATCCTGGGTAATGCAGGTGAGTTCAGTTCAGTCACAAGTATCCTTATAAGAGAAAGGCAGTGATATGAGAGTCAGAGATAGAAATTTGAAGATGCTATACTGCTGGCTTTGACAATAAAAGAAAGAACCATGAGCCAAGGAATGCAGGTGGCTAGCCTCTAGAAGCTGTAAAATGCAAAGAAATGGATTCTCCTTTAAAGCCTCCAGAAGCAGTGCAGCCCTGCTGACAGCTTGATTCTAATTCAGTGAAACCAATTTCAGACTTCTGACCTTCTGATGATATTGAATTTGTGCTGTTTTTAAGACACAAAATTTGTGACAATTTCCTATAGCAGTAAAATAAAAGTAATATCATTTTCTGATAAAAATAAAAGTAATAATACACTACTAATACCATGCTTGCTATGTTAGGCATACGTTAAGCACTGTTCATTAAGTATATCATTTTCATCTATATAATCATACTGACTTATTATTAATTTTACAGAAGAGAAAGGCATATTTTATTGAGGGAAATAGCACATGTAAATCATGCAAAACTAAGTGGAAGAGGTGGAATTTATGCCTATAAACATCTAACTCTTATGACAAATAGTGTAAGTTGAAAGAAAGATAAAAATTCTAATAATCTCCCTTACTCCTAAATACATTTGGCTGTTCTGTTAATTTATGTACTCTGTCCAGGAGGAATACATGAGTCACAACAGGAGAAATGAATATGACTTCCTTTTTATTCATTTAACATATCCACAGTGAGAACTGTAGGTCAGTGTGGGTATCTTAGAGCAATCATCCCTTCTCTCTATGAGCCTATAAAATCAAAAGTAAACTAGTTACTT
>NW_022318540.1:0-1120 GCF_002776525.5 Piliocolobus tephrosceles
TCCCTTCTCTCTATGAGCCTATAAAATCAAAAGTAAACTAGTTACTTCCTGGATAAAATGGGAATACAGACATTGGGTAAATACCATTTCAAATGGGAGAAACTGGCCCAAACAAAGGGGCTACAGGCCCCATACAAGTCTGAAATCCAGTGAGGCAGTCAAATCTTAAAGCTCCAAAATGATCTCCTTTGACTGCATGTCTCACATCCAGGTCATGCTGATGCAACAGGTGGATTCCCATGGTCTTGGGCAGCTCCACCCCCATGGCTTTGCAGGGTACAGCCTCCCTCCTGACTGCTTTCATGGGCTGGCATTGAAGGCCTGCAGCTTTTTGAGGTGCACAGTGTAAGCCGTTGGTGGATCTATCATTCTGGCGTCTGGAGGATGGTGGCCCACTTCTCACAGCTCCAGTAGGGATTCTGTGTGGGGGTGGTGCCCCAGTAGGTTCTCTGTGTGGGGGCTCCAACCCCACATTTTCCTTCCACACTGCCCTAGCAGAGGTTCTCTCATGAGCGCCCCGCCCCTGCCCCAAACTTCTGCTTGGGCATCCAGGTGTTTCAATACATCTTCTAAAATCTAGGCGGAGATTCCTAAACCTCAGTTCTTTACTTTTGTGCACCCCCAGGCTCAACACCATGTGGAAGCTGCCAAGGCTTGGGGCTTGTATCCTCCAAAGCCACAGCCCGAGCTCTATATTGGCCGCTTTCAACTACAGCTGGAGCGGCCAGGACACAGGGCACCAAGTCCCTAGGCTGCACACAGCTCAGGGACCCTGGGACTGGCCCAGAAAACTACTTTCTCCTCATAGGCCCCCTGACCTGTGATGGAAGGGGCTGCGGTGAAGACCTCTGAAATGCCCTGGAGATATTTTCCCCATTGTCTTAGAAATTAACATTTGGCTCCTGGTAACTTATGCAGATTTCTGCAACCAGCTTGAATTTCTCCCCAGTAAATGGGATTTTCTTTTCTATCGCATAGTCAGGCTGCAAATGTTTCAAACTTTTATGCTCTGTTTTCCTTTTAAAATGGAATGCTTTTAAAAACACCGAGGTCACCTCTTGAATCCTTTGCTGCCTAGAAACTTCTTCCGCCAGATACCCTAAATCATCTCTCTCAAGTT
>NW_022318541.1:0-2551 GCF_002776525.5 Piliocolobus tephrosceles
ATATGATGAGGCTGTGGGTGAGGATGGTTCGACTCTACCTCGAGTTCTACCTTCAGCAGGCTGTGAGAATTTGAGCTCAACCGGTTCCCAATTACTCCATTTGTTTAATGAGGAGAACTGGATTCTTGGTAAAGCTAATGTTTTATGACTTCATTTGAATGAAACCTTCCCATCTTCTAAGGAAATTGTGTCTCTCCCAATTCTTTATCTTGCAAGTGATTTCTGGTCTGGTACTAAACCACTCAACATAAGAAGCCTGGGGGTAATTAGCTGGGCATGGTGGCATGCGCCTGTAATCCCAACTACTTGGGAAGCTGAGGCAGGAGAATTGCTTGAACCCGGGAGGCGGAGGTTGCAGTGAGCCGAGATCGTGCCACTGCACTTCAGCCTGGGCGACAAAGCGAGACTTCATAAAAAAAAAAAATAATAATAATAATAAAAAAGCCAGGGAGAACGTGATATGATCTCAGTGGGTGTCTACGGAGGGCAAACTCTCTCTGCTTTAAGAAAATAAAAACTAACAAGATGACCAAGGGAAAAATAAAATTTCATTCTCCTATTAATCTTACTATGAATCAGTTTGGATACTCGGGATAGAGCCACTTGAAAGAAGCACCCTGATTTCGCTCTGTGCCAGCTTTGGTTTCTGAGTTTAACAGGACAGTGGTGGAAAGAATATACACATAGCAGAATAGAGTTAAATGTCGATTTAAATGACATGATGTATATAAATGTTTAACTCAGAACCTGGAGCATGGGAGATACTCAAACTTTATTACCTTTCCATATATAAGGAGATTAGGCCCATAGCACGAAACCGAGAGATAAACATTCTCACTACAGAATGGAAAGGAAGAAAAGAGCATTGATGAAGCAGCTCGATGAACTCTTGTAAGACCTTTCTCCGAGTGAGTTATCATTGCAAGGTTCCTGTTGTTCCTTTCTGAAGGGCTTTGTGCTTATGAAGCAGATAGGGACAGAAAGGTGGGCCGGGCCCCACGGTCATCCGGCAGCCTTGCGTGTGTTGGGTCAGCATATGCCAGCACTCGTGCCCCTGGGGGCGTGAGCACCCTTTCTGGAATCTTGAAAGGAAATGCAACCTCCCCAAACCCCACCACTCTTTCAAGGAGTCATGGGTGATGAAGATGTTTCCTGCCATTCTCTGCAGGACAGAGAGTTGCTTAACCCTTGTTTCATTATCAGTGGAGGAGCCAGCAATTGGACCCCCACCCCTTAGAGTGAGCCAGCAGCCAGAACTAGCCCTTTGGCATCCCCCTGTCTTGATTGCAAGCAAGCAAACCTGTCACCTTCCTGTTTTATCTACTCATGGTGTTTGTTTCCTTTGACGTGGATTCTTACACTTAGGGTAGGAGGGATTTCTCGAAAAACATTTGTTGTATGCCACTGATCTTGGCCCCACAATACCCCTTTCTCTTTCCTTTTCAAGGCTCCAGGAATTGCTAAATGGCACATCCTGAACACCCAGCACTCTCGGGCTAAAAATACCAGAGGGTGTGTTTATCTAGATTGGGGCTTCCTCTCTAGGGGCTTTACAGACGTTATCTCATTTATCCTTAAAAACACTCTGCGAGGCAGCATGTAGTCAAATAACTTTACCCCAGAAAGGTACGGAAGGCTTGAAGAGGAAAGGTCATCGGCGGAGGTTCTATTCTGAGGCCCAATAGACAAGCTCAGGTCTTTAATTTCTCAGCTTAAAATTCCATTCACTCTGCATTTCCCCCTTAGAACTGTGGGAATCCTTAAAAAGCAAATACAAACCCATGACTCCTGGTACATAGAAAAAGGCCAGGTTGACATGGTCAGAACCCCCAGGCTACTTCCTCTCGGGTGTCTTCTTCATTATATCTTTATGAATCCGAGATCCCCTGGCCTTTGGTCATCTCTTCTAATTGCTCCACATACATATGCTCCCTAGAGGCCTCATTTGCCATCATGGTTTAAACTCTCACCTATCTAAACTGATGGCAGGCACTTTCTGTATCTCTCACACCCTCTCCATAGTTGATATAAAATAATTACCTGCCAGAAGTTGTACATGAATTTGTTACATACACAGCATTTTCCCCTCATGTTGCACATCTTCCATATTCCCTATCTTAAGACTTAGAAATAATGGCCCACACCCAAAGACCTGAGACTCCTGGCAGATTCCATCCCCTCTCTGACTGCCACATGCGAACAGTTACCGAGTTAGCTAAGTTCCCAGATGAACTTTCCCTGTTGGTCTTCGTTGTGTAACTTCAAGGGAATTACTGTCTACACTGTCTGAACTAACTTGATTCAAATCCAAATTTTTTAACAGGAAGAGCTAGCCAGAGATTTGAGAGACAATCTGAGTAAAATGACCCTAGGTGTGTAGTTGGTCATTCATGATGCTTACGAACCCTTTCCACCGGAAGGCACTATTACAGACCCTTTCCATTGTTTTAGGGGAAAATACTTTGAAAAGGGGGAGGGTCTGCTAAGAGAAGATATAGAGAATAGGATATACATAAAGGAGAATATGATGAGGCTGTGGGTGAGGATGGTT
>NW_022318542.1:0-2551 GCF_002776525.5 Piliocolobus tephrosceles
AACCATCCTCACCCACAGCCTCATCATATTCTCCTTTATGTATATCCTATTCTCTATATCTTCTCTTAGCAGACCCTCCCCCTTTTCAAAGTATTTTCCCCTAAAACAATGGAAAGGGTCTGTAATAGTGCCTTCCGGTGGAAAGGGTTCGTAAGCATCATGAATGACCAACTACACACCTAGGGTCATTTTACTCAGATTGTCTCTCAAATCTCTGGCTAGCTCTTCCTGTTAAAAAATTTGGATTTGAATCAAGTTAGTTCAGACAGTGTAGACAGTAATTCCCTTGAAGTTACACAACGAAGACCAACAGGGAAAGTTCATCTGGGAACTTAGCTAACTCGGTAACTGTTCGCATGTGGCAGTCAGAGAGGGGATGGAATCTGCCAGGAGTCTCAGGTCTTTGGGTGTGGGCCATTATTTCTAAGTCTTAAGATAGGGAATATGGAAGATGTGCAACATGAGGGGAAAATGCTGTGTATGTAACAAATTCATGTACAACTTCTGGCAGGTAATTATTTTATATCAACTATGGAGAGGGTGTGAGAGATACAGAAAGTGCCTGCCATCAGTTTAGATAGGTGAGAGTTTAAACCATGATGGCAAATGAGGCCTCTAGGGAGCATATGTATGTGGAGCAATTAGAAGAGATGACCAAAGGCCAGGGGATCTCGGATTCATAAAGATATAATGAAGAAGACACCCGAGAGGAAGTAGCCTGGGGGTTCTGACCATGTCAACCTGGCCTTTTTCTATGTACCAGGAGTCATGGGTTTGTATTTGCTTTTTAAGGATTCCCACAGTTCTAAGGGGGAAATGCAGAGTGAATGGAATTTTAAGCTGAGAAATTAAAGACCTGAGCTTGTCTATTGGGCCTCAGAATAGAACCTCCGCCGATGACCTTTCCTCTTCAAGCCTTCCGTACCTTTCTGGGGTAAAGTTATTTGACTACATGCTGCCTCGCAGAGTGTTTTTAAGGATAAATGAGATAACGTCTGTAAAGCCCCTAGAGAGGAAGCCCCAATCTAGATAAACACACCCTCTGGTATTTTTAGCCCGAGAGTGCTGGGTGTTCAGGATGTGCCATTTAGCAATTCCTGGAGCCTTGAAAAGGAAAGAGAAAGGGGTATTGTGGGGCCAAGATCAGTGGCATACAACAAATGTTTTTCGAGAAATCCCTCCTACCCTAAGTGTAAGAATCCACGTCAAAGGAAACAAACACCATGAGTAGATAAAACAGGAAGGTGACAGGTTTGCTTGCTTGCAATCAAGACAGGGGGATGCCAAAGGGCTAGTTCTGGCTGCTGGCTCACTCTAAGGGGTGGGGGTCCAATTGCTGGCTCCTCCACTGATAATGAAACAAGGGTTAAGCAACTCTCTGTCCTGCAGAGAATGGCAGGAAACATCTTCATCACCCATGACTCCTTGAAAGAGTGGTGGGGTTTGGGGAGGTTGCATTTCCTTTCAAGATTCCAGAAAGGGTGCTCACGCCCCCAGGGGCACGAGTGCTGGCATATGCTGACCCAACACACGCAAGGCTGCCGGATGACCGTGGGGCCCGGCCCACCTTTCTGTCCCTATCTGCTTCATAAGCACAAAGCCCTTCAGAAAGGAACAACAGGAACCTTGCAATGATAACTCACTCGGAGAAAGGTCTTACAAGAGTTCATCGAGCTGCTTCATCAATGCTCTTTTCTTCCTTTCCATTCTGTAGTGAGAATGTTTATCTCTCGGTTTCGTGCTATGGGCCTAATCTCCTTATATATGGAAAGGTAATAAAGTTTGAGTATCTCCCATGCTCCAGGTTCTGAGTTAAACATTTATATACATCATGTCATTTAAATCGACATTTAACTCTATTCTGCTATGTGTATATTCTTTCCACCACTGTCCTGTTAAACTCAGAAACCAAAGCTGGCACAGAGCGAAATCAGGGTGCTTCTTTCAAGTGGCTCTATCCCGAGTATCCAAACTGATTCATAGTAAGATTAATAGGAGAATGAAATTTTATTTTTCCCTTGGTCATCTTGTTAGTTTTTATTTTCTTAAAGCAGAGAGAGTTTGCCCTCCGTAGACACCCACTGAGATCATATCACGTTCTCCCTGGCTTTTTTATTATTATTATTATTTTTTTTTTTTATGAAGTCTCGCTTTGTCGCCCAGGCTGAAGTGCAGTGGCACGATCTCGGCTCACTGCAACCTCCGCCTCCCGGGTTCAAGCAATTCTCCTGCCTCAGCTTCCCAAGTAGTTGGGATTACAGGCGCATGCCACCATGCCCAGCTAATTACCCCCAGGCTTCTTATGTTGAGTGGTTTAGTACCAGACCAGAAATCACTTGCAAGATAAAGAATTGGGAGAGACACAATTTCCTTAGAAGATGGGAAGGTTTCATTCAAATGAAGTCATAAAACATTAGCTTTACCAAGAATCCAGTTCTCCTCATTAAACAAATGGAGTAATTGGGAACCGGTTGAGCTCAAATTCTCACAGCCTGCTGAAGGTAGAACTCGAGGTAGAGTCGAACCATCCTCACCCACAGCCTCATCATAT
>NW_022318543.1:0-1133 GCF_002776525.5 Piliocolobus tephrosceles
TTTTTTTTTTTTTTTTTTTGAATTGGAGTTTTGCTCTTATTGCCCAGGCTGGAGTGCGATGGCATGATCTTGGCTCACCGCAACCTTCAACTCTCAGGTTCAAGCAGTTCTCCTGCCTCAGCCCCTCAAGTAGCTGGGATTTCAGGCATGTGACACCACATCCAGCTAATTTTGTGTTTTTAGTAGAGACGGGATTTCTCCATGTTGGTCAAGCTTGTCTCACGCTCCTGAGCTCAGGTGATCAGCCTACCTCGGCCTCCCAAAGTGCTGGGATTATAGGTGTAAGCCACCATTCCCAGCCTCTACAACATATTTCTAAAATGTTAATATTAAAAACTGTCAAGTGTCAACTATGCTCAAAATGTCAACAGAAAAAAGTGACTGAATATGACTTCTGATAAGTGGCCTTTCCTAGGGACACTGTATTCTAGCGCGTTTCCTTCCTACTTCATTGATCTAAGCATTTGCTCAATCCAACTTCATTTTGCCCTACTCTGAATAGATTTCACTATTTTGTCCTTCTACTTTTCTTTCACATTTAAAATATATTTTTTTCTTTTAAAATCATTTTGTCATTTTCCAGGGCATATCCCAAGGGGAAGGAGTAGGGGACCCTGACTTTCTGCTTTAATTAAAATCCCAAATTCCTTACCTGCCTCCTTATAACCCAGTACTCTCCATTTTCTCTTTCTACCTAGTTTAGATAGGAATCTCCAAAACGTGAATATTACTTTTGTTTGTTTGCTTGTGACAGGGTGTCACTTTGTCACCCAGGCTGAAGTCCAGTGGTGTGAACATGGCTCACCGCAGCCTCAACGTCCTGGGCTCAAGCAGTCCTCTGATCCTCCCACCTCAGCCTCCTGAGTAGCTGGCATGCCCCCAACCCTGCCTAATTTTTTAAAAGTTTTTGTAGACATGGGGGTCTTGCCATGTTGCCTAGACTGGTTGTGAACTCCCAGGCCGAAGCGATCCTCCCACCTCAGCCTCCCAAAGCATTGAGATTGCAGGCATGAGCTACCACACCCAACTGAATATTCAAAGCATCACTACACATCAGTAAACATCACTAAATTTAAAATAGTAAAGTGAAATATTAGTGAGGGAGATGGCCTCCCAAAGTGCTGAGATTACAG
>NW_022318544.1:0-5402 GCF_002776525.5 Piliocolobus tephrosceles
GCTTCCGGCTTGGCCACCGGTGTCCGTGGTTCAGCCCCGGGGCTTTTGTGTCGGGTCCGGCTTGGCTTTGTGTTCCAGAGTTTTTGCCCTGCTCCGCGGCGCTCCTCCGGGGCGAGCTCGGGCGGGACCGGCGGCTGTGAAGGCTGCGGGGAGCGGGACTTGCAGCTCCTGGTGATGCCAGCGTTCCTGGAAGACTCCTGGGACCTGACGAAGGACAAGTCGAAGAGTGAGTTGGTCGCCATTAAAGTGAGGCTCCCGGCCCGGAGCAGCGCACAGACCAGGACGCACAGCTCCGCCTGCAGCACTGGGCGCTACCTCTACCCGCCCGGGCGCCGACAGCGAGGGCCCCGCCTCCCCCAACTGCGAGGAACTCGCAGCTGCGAGTGCACCCTGGTCCTGGCTTCGGAGCGGGGCCTCCCGCAGCAGGAAAGCCACAAAGAAAACGGATCAACCCAGACCAAAAGATAAAGCTGATCTCGAGGTAATCGCGCTCACTAATGAAGATCTCGTGGACCCGCTTGCGAGGTATGGAGAGAAACCTAGTCCTACTGGAGAACAACCAGGAAGCGATGTCAGAAAAAATCCCTTGAAACCCGAAGGAACGGCGACGATCTGTCGCCCAGGCTGGCGTGCAGTGGTGCGATCTCGGCTCACTGCAGCCTCCGCCTCCCAGGTTCAACAGATTCTTGTGCCTTAGCCTCCCGAGTGGCTAGAACCACACGCATGCGCCACGTCACCCGGCTACCTTTTTTCTTTCTTTTTTTTTTTTTGAATTTCGGTAGGGACGGGTTTTCCACGTGTTGTCCAGGCTGGTCTCCAACTCCTGAGCTCAAGGGATCCGCCCATCTCGGCGGATTAACAATTTAATCTTCAGCAAAAAACGGAAGACCGGGCAGGGCGCGGTGGCTCAAGCCTGTAATCCCAGCACTTTGGGAGGCCCAGACGGGCGGATCACGAGGTCAGAGATCGAGACCATCCTGGCTAACACAGTGAAACCTCATCTCTACTAAAAATACAAAAACCTAGCCGGGCGAGGTGGTGGGCGCCTGTAGTCCCAGTTACTCGGGAGGCTGAGGCAGGAGAATGGCGTAAACCCTAGAGGCGGAGCTTGCAGTGAGCTGAGATCCGGCCACTGCACCCCAACCTGGGGGAAAAGGGCGAGACCCCGTCCCAAAAAAAAAAAAAAAAAAAATGGAAGACCGAATTTAAATAAAGATTCTAGTAGATACTGTGACAATGAAGAAGACTAAAGTAGAGATCAAGCTTGAGAAGAGAGAACCACTAAAGGGCAGAGCAAAGACTCCAGTAACACTGAAGCAAAGAAGACTTGAGACACAGCTATTCTCACGCCGGAATAACTGAGGCTGAACGCACAAGTGGAGCTTCAGAAGGCGGAGCTCTGCAGGCCTGGAGTAGGGACTTGGAGCAGGGTCTCTACCAGAGACCTGAGGAGAAGGCCAAGGAAGAGGGTGGAAACCAGAACATTTTCGAATAGACTATGTAGTAATTTCACAGAGTGCTCCCACAGCTGAAAATCTAGTGGCTTCAGGACACAAAGCCTTAGTTGTCAGTAGGTGACTGGAAATTTCAAGCATGTAGCTCCTATTCTGCAATTCAGTAAATTTTCAAACATACCCCAAACTCCAAAGAGACCACTGAAAAAAACAAACAAACAAAAAACAAAACAAAACAAAATACAGAAAAGAAGAGTAGAAAGGGATATTCTTAAAGAAACGTTGCCCTGTGAAGCATCTACACCAACAGGAATGGCTGCAGACCAGTCAGAGGGGCTACATACAGGCAGGTCATTTGAACTCAGTGAGTTCAGGATGGCAGGATCTTGTTCATCTAAATATGTTCCTAAGTGTGTTCCCTTAGCAGATATCAACTCAGAAAAGACAAAAAAAGAATGAGCCTTTTCCGTATGGACAAAAATTTTGCTGTTTGTTGTTGTGGTAGGTTTTGTTTGTTTGTTTGTTTGTTTGGTCTATGAAGCTATGGAAACCAACCAAGGAAATCCTTTCTCTAATGTTCTTCCTGATGACTCTCGAAACCCAACTGAATGGGATCCATTTGGCACCACCGCGCCCGGCTGGTCTCCTATTTTTAATAAATGTATTGAAAAACACTTGGGTACGCTTGTTGACTTAAAGAACTAAAAAAAAAAGGTGATTTCACCTCAATAAATGTAGTATTCCATGAAAAGCAAACAACATATATATAAATGAACTTCATTAGAGTGTTTTTGAACTCTGGACTAGCAGGAGATCACTTCCTGCCATATGAAAATCTTTTTTAGCTCTGAAACATTTTTGTAGGCTTTTTAAAATTTTTTCAGCCGGGCGCGGTGGCTCAAGCCTGTAATCCCGGCACTTTGGGAGGCTGAGGCGGGCGGATCACGAGGTCAGGAGATCGAGACCATCCTGGCTAACATGGTGAAACCCCATCTCTACTAAAAATACAAAAAACTAGCCGGGGGAGGTGGCGGGCGTCTGTAGTCCCAGCTACTCCGGAGGCTGAGGCAGGAGAATGGCTTAAACCCCGGAGGCGGAGCTTGCAGTGAGCTGAGATCAGGCCACTGCACTCCAGCCCCGGCGACAGAGCAAGACTCCGTCTCAAAAAATAAATAAATAAATAAATAAAATAAAATAAAATAAAATAAAATTTTTTCTTCTCATTGTCCAAACCCGTGCAGGGTTTCTTTAAAATGTGAACATCTGGTTTCATTTTTGAAAAAAGATATATAGGCCGGGCGCGGTGGCTCAAGTCTGTAATCCCAACACTTTGGGAGGCTGAGACGGGCGGATCACGAGGTCAGGAGATCGAGACCATCCTGGCTAACACGGTGAAACCCCGTCTCTACTAAAAAAAAAAAAATACAAAAAACTAGCCGGGCGAGGTGGCAGGCGCCTGTAGTCCCAGCTACTCACGAGGCTGAGGCAGGAGAATGACATAAACCCGTTTACGGAGTTTACGGAGGCGGAGCTTGCAGTGAGCTGAGATCTGGCCACTGCACTCCAGCCTGGGCGACAGAGCGAGACTCTGTCTCAAAAAAAAAAGAAAAAAATATATATACACATATATATGTTTTGTGGAAACAGAAAGGGCAAAACATGGTAATATAGTATGAAGTTACACATTTAAATACTTTGAATACTTACAGAAGAGTGTAAGAATTATCTTCTGCTGAATAAAAACTTTACAGACATGGGAGACAATGAAATTTGGTAAAAGAAAAAGTAACATGGTTGTACTTTTTGTAACTGCTACACAATTTGATGCTGTTTATGAGGAAAAGCACGGGAATAATCTCTTCTGTAACTTTTATTAATAGTAATGTTATTACTGTAGCCCTATCATACTCACTTTTTAAACGACCGGCTTTTTAAAGTATCATGAAAGTCCTACTTCAGTAGGACCCATTTAAATACCGCTGATGTTTAGCAGGGATCTCTTAGTGTAGCATATACATGTTTTAGAGAACTGTTGGCTGGCTGTACATGTGTTTAAAAGCTGTTAGCTACCTATGAGGCTACAGTTGAAAACTACACTTTTTTTAGAAATTGTGAATACTGGTCTTATGTTTCATTTGGATTCCTTATTGCGTCATCTTCTGTTAACAAAAACAAATTTTGCCAATATTTTTGCCTTTTATTTCCCAACACAATTTGATTTAAAAGTACAAAAAGTGTTTGCTTTCAATTGCATCATAAGCAGCGGTTAACACTTAAAGATGGCCGGGTGCAGTGGCTCATGCCTATAATCCCAGCACTTTGAGAGGCCAAAGTGGGCAGATCCCTTGAGCCCAGAAGTTCCAGACCAGGAGTTCTGAATACCTGACAGAACCCTTTGTCTACCAAAATACAAGAAAACTAGCCAGACATGGTGGCACATGACTTTAGTTCCAGCTACTCAGGAGGCTGAGGTGGGAGAACCACCTAAACCCAAGGGCTCAGGCTGCAGTGAGCCATGACTATGCAGCAGCCGCTGTACTCCAGCCTGGGTGATAGAGTGAGACTCTGTCTCAAATAATAATAATAATAACAATAATAATAATAATTAAAGTTGTATCCTTAGAGGTATAAATTCTGTATATGAAGTGGGCATTGTGATTTTGTGTACTCTTGAAATGATTATCTTTGTGATTGATCTTTTTTTAAGCAGCAACTTATCTCATGAATAACTTGGTTACATAAACTAGTAGGTGTGGGGAAAAGAAAGAGATCAGCCTGTTACTGTGTCTATATAGAAGGAAGGAGACATAAGAGACTCCATTTAGTTCTGTATTTGAAATGCTGTTAATCTGTGACCCTACCCCCAACTTTGTCCTTGCAAGAGACATGTTCGAAGGTGATTTAAGGTTAAAAGGATATTGGGCTGTGCAGGATGTGTCTTTGTTAAACAAGTACCTGAAAGAGGCTTGATGGTTAAAAATCCTGCCCGTCCCTGGGCAATGGAACATCTCGGTGTAAAACCCATTGTGTGCCTTGTTTACTGAGTAAGGAGAAACCGCCTTTAGGAATAAGGTGGGGCTTGCTGGAGCAATACTGCTAAAAGGTTTATGGAGATGTTTGCATATGCATCTCAAGGCACAGCATTTTCCTTTAAACTTATTCATGTTACAAGGATTTTTGTTCTTATGTCTTACTGCTGATTTCCTCCCTACAATGATCCTATTTTCTAGCTACTCCCCTATCGTTTAGATGGTAAAGATAATTATCAATAAATACTAAGGGAATTCAGAGGCCGGTGCCAGTGTGGGTCCTCTGAAACAACAGCACCGGTCCCCTGGGTCCCGCTTTTCTTTCTCTATACTTTGTCTCTGTGTATTATTTCCTTTTCTCAAGTCTCTCGTCCCACCTAACGAGAAGCACCCACAGGTGTGGAGGGGCAGGCCACCCCTTCAAGTAGGTGATTCAAATTTGAACAGAATCGAGTAAAACATGAACATTTTAAACTGACTTATTTCAGTTTCAACTTTCTAGTCATTGACCATAAAGCACATTAAAAATGTAAATTAGTCTTCAATATCATCTGAAATAAAAAGATACTTTTTTAAAAAAGGAAGTATCTTTTCTAAAAAAGGAATAAAAATATATTAAATATATATTTAAATATATATTTAGAACAGCACACAATTTTGATTTGAATTAGCCCTATTCTGATGTTTAGCTTTTAGATATTCTGAAGATATTTTCACTGACTTTGCAATTGAGACCAGAAGGACTTGTAGGTCTGCCCCTGCAGAGTGAGTGGAAAAGTCCTGTTGGCCATATTAGGGAACATTTTCTTTTTTTTTTTTTTTTTTTTTGAGACGGAGTCTTGCTCTGTGGCCCGAGCTGGAGTGCAGTGGCCAGATCTCAGCTCACTGCAAGCTCCGCCTCCCGGGTGTTTGGACGAAC
>NW_022318545.1:0-5402 GCF_002776525.5 Piliocolobus tephrosceles
GTTCGTCCAAACACCCGGGAGGCGGAGCTTGCAGTGAGCTGAGATCTGGCCACTGCACTCCAGCTCGGGCCACAGAGCAAGACTCCGTCTCAAAAAAAAAAAAAAAAAAAAAGAAAATGTTCCCTAATATGGCCAACAGGACTTTTCCACTCACTCTGCAGGGGCAGACCTACAAGTCCTTCTGGTCTCAATTGCAAAGTCAGTGAAAATATCTTCAGAATATCTAAAAGCTAAACATCAGAATAGGGCTAATTCAAATCAAAATTGTGTGCTGTTCTAAATATATATTTAAATATATATTTAATATATTTTTATTCCTTTTTTAGAAAAGATACTTCCTTTTTTAAAAAAGTATCTTTTTATTTCAGATGATATTGAAGACTAATTTACATTTTTAATGTGCTTTATGGTCAATGACTAGAAAGTTGAAACTGAAATAAGTCAGTTTAAAATGTTCATGTTTTACTCGATTCTGTTCAAATTTGAATCACCTACTTGAAGGGGTGGCCTGCCCCTCCACACCTGTGGGTGCTTCTCGTTAGGTGGGACGAGAGACTTGAGAAAAGGAAATAATACACAGAGACAAAGTATAGAGAAAGAAAAGCGGGACCCAGGGGACCGGTGCTGTTGTTTCAGAGGACCCACACTGGCACCGGCCTCTGAATTCCCTTAGTATTTATTGATAATTATCTTTACCATCTAAACGATAGGGGAGTAGCTAGAAAATAGGATCATTGTAGGGAGGAAATCAGCAGTAAGACATAAGAACAAAAATCCTTGTAACATGAATAAGTTTAAAGGAAAATGCTGTGCCTTGAGATGCATATGCAAACATCTCCATAAACCTTTTAGCAGTATTGCTCCAGCAAGCCCCACCTTATTCCTAAAGGCGGTTTCTCCTTACTCAGTAAACAAGGCACACAATGGGTTTTACACCGAGATGTTCCATTGCCCAGGGACGGGCAGGATTTTTAACCATCAAGCCTCTTTCAGGTACTTGTTTAACAAAGACACATCCTGCACAGCCCAATATCCTTTTAACCTTAAATCACCTTCGAACATGTCTCTTGCAAGGACAAAGTTGGGGGTAGGGTCACAGATTAACAGCATTTCAAATACAGAACTAAATGGAGTCTCTTATGTCTCCTTCCTTCTATATAGACACAGTAACAGGCTGATCTCTTTCTTTTCCCCACACCTACTAGTTTATGTAACCAAGTTATTCATGAGATAAGTTGCTGCTTAAAAAAAGATCAATCACAAAGATAATCATTTCAAGAGTACACAAAATCACAATGCCCACTTCATATACAGAATTTATACCTCTAAGGATACAACTTTAATTATTATTATTATTGTTATTATTATTATTATTTGAGACAGAGTCTCACTCTATCACCCAGGCTGGAGTACAGCGGCTGCTGCATAGTCATGGCTCACTGCAGCCTGAGCCCTTGGGTTTAGGTGGTTCTCCCACCTCAGCCTCCTGAGTAGCTGGAACTAAAGTCATGTGCCACCATGTCTGGCTAGTTTTCTTGTATTTTGGTAGACAAAGGGTTCTGTCAGGTATTCAGAACTCCTGGTCTGGAACTTCTGGGCTCAAGGGATCTGCCCACTTTGGCCTCTCAAAGTGCTGGGATTATAGGCATGAGCCACTGCACCCGGCCATCTTTAAGTGTTAACCGCTGCTTATGATGCAATTGAAAGCAAACACTTTTTGTACTTTTAAATCAAATTGTGTTGGGAAATAAAAGGCAAAAATATTGGCAAAATTTGTTTTTGTTAACAGAAGATGACGCAATAAGGAATCCAAATGAAACATAAGACCAGTATTCACAATTTCTAAAAAAAGTGTAGTTTTCAACTGTAGCCTCATAGGTAGCTAACAGCTTTTAAACACATGTACAGCCAGCCAACAGTTCTCTAAAACATGTATATGCTACACTAAGAGATCCCTGCTAAACATCAGCGGTATTTAAATGGGTCCTACTGAAGTAGGACTTTCATGATACTTTAAAAAGCCGGTCGTTTAAAAAGTGAGTATGATAGGGCTACAGTAATAACATTACTATTAATAAAAGTTACAGAAGAGATTATTCCCGTGCTTTTCCTCATAAACAGCATCAAATTGTGTAGCAGTTACAAAAAGTACAACCATGTTACTTTTTCTTTTACCAAATTTCATTGTCTCCCATGTCTGTAAAGTTTTTATTCAGCAGAAGATAATTCTTACACTCTTCTGTAAGTATTCAAAGTATTTAAATGTGTAACTTCATACTATATTACCATGTTTTGCCCTTTCTGTTTCCACAAAACATATATATGTGTATATATATTTTTTTCTTTTTTTTTTGAGACAGAGTCTCGCTCTGTCGCCCAGGCTGGAGTGCAGTGGCCAGATCTCAGCTCACTGCAAGCTCCGCCTCCGTAAACTCCGTAAACGGGTTTATGTCATTCTCCTGCCTCAGCCTCGTGAGTAGCTGGGACTACAGGCGCCTGCCACCTCGCCCGGCTAGTTTTTTGTATTTTTTTTTTTTTAGTAGAGACGGGGTTTCACCGTGTTAGCCAGGATGGTCTCGATCTCCTGACCTCGTGATCCGCCCGTCTCAGCCTCCCAAAGTGTTGGGATTACAGACTTGAGCCACCGCGCCCGGCCTATATATCTTTTTTCAAAAATGAAACCAGATGTTCACATTTTAAAGAAACCCTGCACGGGTTTGGACAATGAGAAGAAAAAATTTTATTTTATTTTATTTTATTTTATTTATTTATTTATTTATTTTTTGAGACGGAGTCTTGCTCTGTCGCCGGGGCTGGAGTGCAGTGGCCTGATCTCAGCTCACTGCAAGCTCCGCCTCCGGGGTTTAAGCCATTCTCCTGCCTCAGCCTCCGGAGTAGCTGGGACTACAGACGCCCGCCACCTCCCCCGGCTAGTTTTTTGTATTTTTAGTAGAGATGGGGTTTCACCATGTTAGCCAGGATGGTCTCGATCTCCTGACCTCGTGATCCGCCCGCCTCAGCCTCCCAAAGTGCCGGGATTACAGGCTTGAGCCACCGCGCCCGGCTGAAAAAATTTTAAAAAGCCTACAAAAATGTTTCAGAGCTAAAAAAGATTTTCATATGGCAGGAAGTGATCTCCTGCTAGTCCAGAGTTCAAAAACACTCTAATGAAGTTCATTTATATATATGTTGTTTGCTTTTCATGGAATACTACATTTATTGAGGTGAAATCACCTTTTTTTTTTAGTTCTTTAAGTCAACAAGCGTACCCAAGTGTTTTTCAATACATTTATTAAAAATAGGAGACCAGCCGGGCGCGGTGGTGCCAAATGGATCCCATTCAGTTGGGTTTCGAGAGTCATCAGGAAGAACATTAGAGAAAGGATTTCCTTGGTTGGTTTCCATAGCTTCATAGACCAAACAAACAAACAAACAAACAAAACCTACCACAACAACAAACAGCAAAATTTTTGTCCATACGGAAAAGGCTCATTCTTTTTTTGTCTTTTCTGAGTTGATATCTGCTAAGGGAACACACTTAGGAACATATTTAGATGAACAAGATCCTGCCATCCTGAACTCACTGAGTTCAAATGACCTGCCTGTATGTAGCCCCTCTGACTGGTCTGCAGCCATTCCTGTTGGTGTAGATGCTTCACAGGGCAACGTTTCTTTAAGAATATCCCTTTCTACTCTTCTTTTCTGTATTTTGTTTTGTTTTGTTTTTTGTTTGTTTGTTTTTTTCAGTGGTCTCTTTGGAGTTTGGGGTATGTTTGAAAATTTACTGAATTGCAGAATAGGAGCTACATGCTTGAAATTTCCAGTCACCTACTGACAACTAAGGCTTTGTGTCCTGAAGCCACTAGATTTTCAGCTGTGGGAGCACTCTGTGAAATTACTACATAGTCTATTCGAAAATGTTCTGGTTTCCACCCTCTTCCTTGGCCTTCTCCTCAGGTCTCTGGTAGAGACCCTGCTCCAAGTCCCTACTCCAGGCCTGCAGAGCTCCGCCTTCTGAAGCTCCACTTGTGCGTTCAGCCTCAGTTATTCCGGCGTGAGAATAGCTGTGTCTCAAGTCTTCTTTGCTTCAGTGTTACTGGAGTCTTTGCTCTGCCCTTTAGTGGTTCTCTCTTCTCAAGCTTGATCTCTACTTTAGTCTTCTTCATTGTCACAGTATCTACTAGAATCTTTATTTAAATTCGGTCTTCCATTTTTTTTTTTTTTTTTTTTGGGACGGGGTCTCGCCCTTTTCCCCCAGGTTGGGGTGCAGTGGCCGGATCTCAGCTCACTGCAAGCTCCGCCTCTAGGGTTTACGCCATTCTCCTGCCTCAGCCTCCCGAGTAACTGGGACTACAGGCGCCCACCACCTCGCCCGGCTAGGTTTTTGTATTTTTAGTAGAGATGAGGTTTCACTGTGTTAGCCAGGATGGTCTCGATCTCTGACCTCGTGATCCGCCCGTCTGGGCCTCCCAAAGTGCTGGGATTACAGGCTTGAGCCACCGCGCCCTGCCCGGTCTTCCGTTTTTTGCTGAAGATTAAATTGTTAATCCGCCGAGATGGGCGGATCCCTTGAGCTCAGGAGTTGGAGACCAGCCTGGACAACACGTGGAAAACCCGTCCCTACCGAAATTCAAAAAAAAAAAAAGAAAGAAAAAAGGTAGCCGGGTGACGTGGCGCATGCGTGTGGTTCTAGCCACTCGGGAGGCTAAGGCACAAGAATCTGTTGAACCTGGGAGGCGGAGGCTGCAGTGAGCCGAGATCGCACCACTGCACGCCAGCCTGGGCGACAGATCGTCGCCGTTCCTTCGGGTTTCAAGGGATTTTTTCTGACATCGCTTCCTGGTTGTTCTCCAGTAGGACTAGGTTTCTCTCCATACCTCGCAAGCGGGTCCACGAGATCTTCATTAGTGAGCGCGATTACCTCGAGATCAGCTTTATCTTTTGGTCTGGGTTGATCCGTTTTCTTTGTGGCTTTCCTGCTGCGGGAGGCCCCGCTCCGAAGCCAGGACCAGGGTGCACTCGCAGCTGCGAGTTCCTCGCAGTTGGGGGAGGCGGGGCCCTCGCTGTCGGCGCCCGGGCGGGTAGAGGTAGCGCCCAGTGCTGCAGGCGGAGCTGTGCGTCCTGGTCTGTGCGCTGCTCCGGGCCGGGAGCCTCACTTTAATGGCGACCAACTCACTCTTCGACTTGTCCTTCGTCAGGTCCCAGGAGTCTTCCAGGAACGCTGGCATCACCAGGAGCTGCAAGTCCCGCTCCCCGCAGCCTTCACAGCCGCCGGTCCCGCCCGAGCTCGCCCCGGAGGAGCGCCGCGGAGCAGGGCAAAAACTCTGGAACACAAAGCCAAGCCGGACCCGACACAAAAGCCCCGGGGCTGAACCACGGACACCGGTGGCCAAGCCGGAAGC
>NW_022318546.1:0-3619 GCF_002776525.5 Piliocolobus tephrosceles
CTCGGCGGCGCTCCTCCGGGGCGGGAGCCGCGAGGCCCGGGAGAGCTCCGGGAGGGGCGGGGTGGGGGGGCCGGCGGCTGCAAAGCCTGCGGGGAGGGGGACTCGCAGCTCCTGGAGTTGCGGGCATTCCTAGAAGACCCCTGGGTCCTGACGAAAGATAAGTTGAAGAGTGAGTTGGTCGCCATTAAAGTGAGCGTCCCGGCCCGAAGCAGCGCAAAGACTAGTTCGCACAGCTGCGCCTGCAGCACTCGGCGCTAGAGCTACCAGCCCGGGCGCCTACAGCGAGGGCCCCGCCTCCCCCAGCTGCGCGGAACTCGAGCTCACCCTGGTCCTGGCTCCGGAGCCGGGCCTCCCGCAGCAGGAAAGCCACGAAGGAAACGGATCAACCCAAACCAAAAAATAAAGCTGATCTCGAGGTAACGACACTCGCTAATGAAGATCTTGTGGACCCCCTTGCGAGGTATGGAGAGAAACCTAGTCCTACTGGAGAACAACCTGGAAGCGATGTGAGAAAAAAAACACTTGAAACCGAAGGAACGAGGACGATCTGTCGCCCAGGCTGGCGTGCAGTGGTGCGATCTCGGCTCACTGCAGCCTCTGCCTCCCTGGTTCAAGAAATTCTCGTGCCTCAGCCTCCCGAGTGGCTAGAAGAACCACAGGCATGCGCCACCTCGCCAGGCTTTTTTTCTTTTCTTTCTTTCTTTCTTTTTTTTTTTTTTTTTTTTTTTTTTTGTATTTTTGGTAGGGACAGGTTTTCCCCGTGTTGTCCAGGCTGGTCTCCAATTGCTGAGCTCAAGGGATCCGCCCACCTCGGCGGATTAACAATTTAATCTTCAGCAGAAAATGCAAAGCAGAATGGAAATAAAGGTTCTGATAGATACCGTGACAATGAAAAGGACTGAAGTAGAGATCAAGCTTGAGAAGAGAGAACCACTAAAGGGCAGAGCAAAGACTCCAGTAACCCTAAAGCAAAGAAGACTTGAGATAGAGCTATTCTCACGCCGGAATAACTGAGGCTGAACGCACAAGTGGAGCGTCAGAAGGTGGAGCTCTGCAGGACTGGAGTAGAGAATCTACCAGAGACTGGAGGAGAAGGCCAAGGAAGAGGGTGGAAACCAGAACATTTTTGCATAGATGGTGCAGTAATTTCAGAGAGCTGCAACTCTAATGACTTCAGGACACAAAACCTTAGTTGTCAGTAGGGTAACTGGAAATTTCAAGCATGCAGCTCCTATTCCGCAACTCACCAAATTCTCAGACATACCCAGAACTCCAAAGAAACTATTGACAAAAAAAAAAAAAAAAGGCAGAGGAAAGAAGAGTAGAAAGGGATATTGATGATATTCTTAAGGAAATGTTGCCCTATGAAGCATCTACACCAAAAGGAATTAGTGCAGACCAGTCAAAGGGGCTACAGGCAGGCCATTAGAACTCAGTGAGTTCACGGTGGCAGAATCTTTTTCATCTAAATATGTTCCTAAGTGTGTTCCCTTAGCAGATATCAACTCAGAAAAGACAAAAAAAAAAAAAAAAAAAAAAAAAAGAATGAGCCTTTTCCGTATGGACAAAAATTTTGCTGTTTGTTATTGTGGTAGGTTTTGTTTGTTTGTTTGTTGGTCTATCAAGCTATAGAAACCAACCACGGAAATCCTTTCTCTAATGTTCTTCCTGATGACTCTAGAAACCCAACTGAATGGAATCCATTTGGCACATTCAACTTGGTCTCCTATTTTTAATAACTGTCTTGAAAAACACTTGTGTACACTTGTTGACTTAAATAACTTAAAAAAGGTGATTTCACCTCAATAAATGTAGTATTCCATGAAAAGCAAACAAAATATGTGTAAATGAACTTCATTAGAGTGTTTTTGGACTCTGGACTAGCAGGAGATCACTTGAAGCCATAGGAAAATCTTTTTTAGCTCTATAACTTTTTTGTAGGCTTTTAAAATATTTTTTCTTCTCACTGTGGACAGTGGACATGCTTAAAAACTCATACAGGGTTTTTAAATATGTGGACATCTGGATTTGTTTTTGAAAATATATATATATATGTTTTGTGGAAACAAGAAGAGCAAAACATGGTAATATAGTATGAAGTTACACATTTAAATACTTTGAATACTTACAGAAAAGAGTGTAAGAATTATCTTCTGCTGAATAAAAACTTTACAGACATGGGAGACAATGAAATTTGGTAAAAGAAAAAGTAACATGGTTGTACTTTTTGTAACTGCTACACAATTTGATGCTGTTTATGAGGAAAAGTACAGGAATAATCTCTTCTGTAACTTTTATTAATAGTAATGTTATTACTGTAGCCCTATCATATTCACTTTTTAAACAACTGGCTTTTTAAAGTATCATGAAAGTCCTACTTCAGTAAGACCCATTTAAATACCGTTGATGTTTAGCAGGGATCTTTTAATGTAGCATATACATGTTTTAGAGAACTGTTAGCTGGCTGTACATGTGTTTAAAAGCTGTTAGCTAGCTATGAGGCTACAGTTGAAAGTTACACTTTTTATTAGAAATTGTAAACACTGGTCTTATGTTTCATTTGGATTCCTTATTGCATCATCTTCTGTTAACAAAAACAAATTTTGCCAATATTTTTGCCTTTTATTTCCCCAAACAATTTGATTTAAAAGTACAAAAAGTGTTTGCTTTCAAATTGCATCATAAGCAGCGGTTAGCACTTAAAGATGGCCGGGTGCAGTGGCTCATGCCTATAATCCCAGCACTTTGAGAGGCCAAAGTGGGCAGATCCCTTGAGCCCAGAAGTTCCAGACCAGGAGTTCTGAATACCTGACAGAACCCTTTGTCTACCAAAATACAAGAAAACTAGCCAGACATGGTGGCACATGCCTTTAGTTCCAGCTACTCAGGAGGCTGAGGTGGGAGGACCACCTAAACCCAAGAGCTCGGGCTGCAGTGAGCCATGACTATGCCACAGCCGCTGTACTCCAGCTTGGGTGATAGAGTGAGACCCTGTCTCAAATTATAATAATGATGATAATAACAATAATAATAATTAAAGTTGTATACTTAGAAGTATAAACTCTGAATATGAAGTGGGCATTGTGATTTTGTATACTCTTGAAATGATTATCTTTGTGATTGGTTTTTTTTAAGCTGCAACTTACCTCATGAATAACTTGATTACATAAACTAGTAGGTGATTGAAATTTGAACGGAATCGAGTAACACATGAACATTTTAAACTGACTCATTTCAGTTTCAACTTTCTAGTCATTGACCATAAAGCACATTAAAAATGTAAATTAGTCTTCATATCATCTGAAATGAAAAGATACTTTTTTAAAAAAGGAAGGTAAGATATATATTTAGAACAGCACACAATTTTGATTTGAATTAGCCCTATTCTAATGTTTAGCTTTTAGATATTCTGAAGATATTTTCACTGACTTTGCAATTGAGACCAGAAGGACTTGTAGGTCTGGCCCTGCAGAGTGAGTGGAAAAGTCCTGTTGGCCATATTAGGGAACATTTTCGTAGGCTCCAAGGCTTAGGATATGGACATGTGGGGAGCCCATTCTTCTGCTAACCATATTACTTCAATGATGTTTGCTCCCCTAGATTTTCACTGATAGTAAAA
>NW_022318547.1:0-3619 GCF_002776525.5 Piliocolobus tephrosceles
TTTTACTATCAGTGAAAATCTAGGGGAGCAAACATCATTGAAGTAATATGGTTAGCAGAAGAATGGGCTCCCCACATGTCCATATCCTAAGCCTTGGAGCCTACGAAAATGTTCCCTAATATGGCCAACAGGACTTTTCCACTCACTCTGCAGGGCCAGACCTACAAGTCCTTCTGGTCTCAATTGCAAAGTCAGTGAAAATATCTTCAGAATATCTAAAAGCTAAACATTAGAATAGGGCTAATTCAAATCAAAATTGTGTGCTGTTCTAAATATATATCTTACCTTCCTTTTTTAAAAAAGTATCTTTTCATTTCAGATGATATGAAGACTAATTTACATTTTTAATGTGCTTTATGGTCAATGACTAGAAAGTTGAAACTGAAATGAGTCAGTTTAAAATGTTCATGTGTTACTCGATTCCGTTCAAATTTCAATCACCTACTAGTTTATGTAATCAAGTTATTCATGAGGTAAGTTGCAGCTTAAAAAAAACCAATCACAAAGATAATCATTTCAAGAGTATACAAAATCACAATGCCCACTTCATATTCAGAGTTTATACTTCTAAGTATACAACTTTAATTATTATTATTGTTATTATCATCATTATTATAATTTGAGACAGGGTCTCACTCTATCACCCAAGCTGGAGTACAGCGGCTGTGGCATAGTCATGGCTCACTGCAGCCCGAGCTCTTGGGTTTAGGTGGTCCTCCCACCTCAGCCTCCTGAGTAGCTGGAACTAAAGGCATGTGCCACCATGTCTGGCTAGTTTTCTTGTATTTTGGTAGACAAAGGGTTCTGTCAGGTATTCAGAACTCCTGGTCTGGAACTTCTGGGCTCAAGGGATCTGCCCACTTTGGCCTCTCAAAGTGCTGGGATTATAGGCATGAGCCACTGCACCCGGCCATCTTTAAGTGCTAACCGCTGCTTATGATGCAATTTGAAAGCAAACACTTTTTGTACTTTTAAATCAAATTGTTTGGGGAAATAAAAGGCAAAAATATTGGCAAAATTTGTTTTTGTTAACAGAAGATGATGCAATAAGGAATCCAAATGAAACATAAGACCAGTGTTTACAATTTCTAATAAAAAGTGTAACTTTCAACTGTAGCCTCATAGCTAGCTAACAGCTTTTAAACACATGTACAGCCAGCTAACAGTTCTCTAAAACATGTATATGCTACATTAAAAGATCCCTGCTAAACATCAACGGTATTTAAATGGGTCTTACTGAAGTAGGACTTTCATGATACTTTAAAAAGCCAGTTGTTTAAAAAGTGAATATGATAGGGCTACAGTAATAACATTACTATTAATAAAAGTTACAGAAGAGATTATTCCTGTACTTTTCCTCATAAACAGCATCAAATTGTGTAGCAGTTACAAAAAGTACAACCATGTTACTTTTTCTTTTACCAAATTTCATTGTCTCCCATGTCTGTAAAGTTTTTATTCAGCAGAAGATAATTCTTACACTCTTTTCTGTAAGTATTCAAAGTATTTAAATGTGTAACTTCATACTATATTACCATGTTTTGCTCTTCTTGTTTCCACAAAACATATATATATATATTTTCAAAAACAAATCCAGATGTCCACATATTTAAAAACCCTGTATGAGTTTTTAAGCATGTCCACTGTCCACAGTGAGAAGAAAAAATATTTTAAAAGCCTACAAAAAAGTTATAGAGCTAAAAAAGATTTTCCTATGGCTTCAAGTGATCTCCTGCTAGTCCAGAGTCCAAAAACACTCTAATGAAGTTCATTTACACATATTTTGTTTGCTTTTCATGGAATACTACATTTATTGAGGTGAAATCACCTTTTTTAAGTTATTTAAGTCAACAAGTGTACACAAGTGTTTTTCAAGACAGTTATTAAAAATAGGAGACCAAGTTGAATGTGCCAAATGGATTCCATTCAGTTGGGTTTCTAGAGTCATCAGGAAGAACATTAGAGAAAGGATTTCCGTGGTTGGTTTCTATAGCTTGATAGACCAACAAACAAACAAACAAAACCTACCACAATAACAAACAGCAAAATTTTTGTCCATACGGAAAAGGCTCATTCTTTTTTTTTTTTTTTTTTTTTTTTTTGTCTTTTCTGAGTTGATATCTGCTAAGGGAACACACTTAGGAACATATTTAGATGAAAAAGATTCTGCCACCGTGAACTCACTGAGTTCTAATGGCCTGCCTGTAGCCCCTTTGACTGGTCTGCACTAATTCCTTTTGGTGTAGATGCTTCATAGGGCAACATTTCCTTAAGAATATCATCAATATCCCTTTCTACTCTTCTTTCCTCTGCCTTTTTTTTTTTTTTTTGTCAATAGTTTCTTTGGAGTTCTGGGTATGTCTGAGAATTTGGTGAGTTGCGGAATAGGAGCTGCATGCTTGAAATTTCCAGTTACCCTACTGACAACTAAGGTTTTGTGTCCTGAAGTCATTAGAGTTGCAGCTCTCTGAAATTACTGCACCATCTATGCAAAAATGTTCTGGTTTCCACCCTCTTCCTTGGCCTTCTCCTCCAGTCTCTGGTAGATTCTCTACTCCAGTCCTGCAGAGCTCCACCTTCTGACGCTCCACTTGTGCGTTCAGCCTCAGTTATTCCGGCGTGAGAATAGCTCTATCTCAAGTCTTCTTTGCTTTAGGGTTACTGGAGTCTTTGCTCTGCCCTTTAGTGGTTCTCTCTTCTCAAGCTTGATCTCTACTTCAGTCCTTTTCATTGTCACGGTATCTATCAGAACCTTTATTTCCATTCTGCTTTGCATTTTCTGCTGAAGATTAAATTGTTAATCCGCCGAGGTGGGCGGATCCCTTGAGCTCAGCAATTGGAGACCAGCCTGGACAACACGGGGAAAACCTGTCCCTACCAAAAATACAAAAAAAAAAAAAAAAAAAAAAAAAAAGAAAGAAAGAAAGAAAAGAAAAAAAGCCTGGCGAGGTGGCGCATGCCTGTGGTTCTTCTAGCCACTCGGGAGGCTGAGGCACGAGAATTTCTTGAACCAGGGAGGCAGAGGCTGCAGTGAGCCGAGATCGCACCACTGCACGCCAGCCTGGGCGACAGATCGTCCTCGTTCCTTCGGTTTCAAGTGTTTTTTTTCTCACATCGCTTCCAGGTTGTTCTCCAGTAGGACTAGGTTTCTCTCCATACCTCGCAAGGGGGTCCACAAGATCTTCATTAGCGAGTGTCGTTACCTCGAGATCAGCTTTATTTTTTGGTTTGGGTTGATCCGTTTCCTTCGTGGCTTTCCTGCTGCGGGAGGCCCGGCTCCGGAGCCAGGACCAGGGTGAGCTCGAGTTCCGCGCAGCTGGGGGAGGCGGGGCCCTCGCTGTAGGCGCCCGGGCTGGTAGCTCTAGCGCCGAGTGCTGCAGGCGCAGCTGTGCGAACTAGTCTTTGCGCTGCTTCGGGCCGGGACGCTCACTTTAATGGCGACCAACTCACTCTTCAACTTATCTTTCGTCAGGACCCAGGGGTCTTCTAGGAATGCCCGCAACTCCAGGAGCTGCGAGTCCCCCTCCCCGCAGGCTTTGCAGCCGCCGGCCCCCCCACCCCGCCCCTCCCGGAGCTCTCCCGGGCCTCGCGGCTCCCGCCCCGGAGGAGCGCCGCCGAG
>NW_022318548.1:0-3898 GCF_002776525.5 Piliocolobus tephrosceles
GTTGGCCAGGCTGGTCTTGAATTCCTGACCTCAGATGATCCGCCCACCTCAGCCTCCCAAAGTGCTGGGATTACAGGAGTGAGCCACCACACTCGGGCAGCGGTTCTTAGATTGAATAACAGAGGCCAGGCATAGTAGCTCACACCTGTAATTCCAGTACTTTGGGAGGCTGAGGCGGGCATGTCACTTAAGCTCAGGAGTTCGAGACCAGCATGATCAACGTGGTGAAACCTCATCTCTAGTAAAAATTCAAAGATTAGCTGGGCGTGGTGGTGCATGTTTTTAGTCCCAACTATTCGGGAGACTGAGGGATGAAAATCGCTTAAGCCCCAGAGGCAGAGGTTGCAGCTTAAGTCCCTGCGTTTGATTAGTTTGGATACACCTGTAGCTGGAACACATGGAACTGTTCTACCTGTTGCTGGAACATACGGTAATTCTACGGAGAACTTTCTGATGAACTGCCAAACTATTTGTCACAGTCGATAAACCATTTTATATTCTCACCAGACATGCACCAGGGTTCCACTTTCTCCACATCCTAGCCAGTACTTGCTCTTTTTCATTTTTGTTGTTTTGTTTTTTATATAGCCACCCTAATAGATGTAATGTGATATCTCACTGTGGTTTTGATTTGCATGTCCCTAATGACCGGTGATGCTGAGCATTTTTCTGTAGACTTATTGACCCAATATAGATTCATGTCCTCTGCCCTTTTATAAATGTTGTTGTTGTTTTGTTTTGTTGTTAAGTTTTAGAAGTTCTTTGTATATTCTGCTTATTATATTATACCTTATGTACCTAGTCAGATACATTGCGAATCTTTTCTCCCACTTGCTGGTTGTCTTTTCGCTCTGTTGTTCATGCTGTTTGTAACAAATTTTAGTAGAGAAGGGTTATTTTCGATCAAAAACCATGAACAACAGGTGTTTTTCATATCAAAAAAACAGAAAAGTTTCACATTTTAATCAAGTCCAATTTATCTATTTTATATTTTGTGGCCTATGCTTTTGGTGTCACAGTCAAGAAACTATCACCAAATTTAATGTTATAAGATTTTTGCTTATGCTTTTTCCTAAGAGTTTTTAAGGATTAACTTTTGAAAACATTTACAGTAGGTTTGGGGGTACCTGTGAAGGTTTGTTACATAGGTAAACACATGTCACAGGGGTTTGCTGTACAGGTGATTTCATCACCCAGGTATTAAGCCCAGTCCCCAATAGCATTGTTTTCTACTTTTCTCCTTCCTCCCACCTTCTAACTTCAAATGGACCCCAATGTCTGTTGTTTTTCTCTTTTAGTTTCTAAGTTCTTATTATTTAGCTCCCACTTACAACTGAGAACACGTGGTATTTGGTTTTCTATTCCTGTGTTAGTTTGCTAAGAATAATAGCCTCCAACTTCATTCGTGTTGCCACAAAAGACGTAATCTCTTTTTTATTGCTGCATAGTATTCCATAATGTATATGTGGCACATTTTTTTTATCTAGTCTGTTACTGAGAGTGTTTAGGTTGATTCCATGTCTTTGCTGTGGTGAATAGGGCTGCAATGAGCATTTGCATGCACGTGTCTTTATGGTAGAATAATTTCTTTTTCTCTGGGAATATACACAGTAATGGAATTGTGAGCAGATCTATTGAATGGTAGTTCTGCTTTTTGCCCAACTGCTTTCAACAGCGATTGAACCAATTTACACTCCTACCAACAGTGTTTAAGTTCCCTTTTCTCTACAACCTCACCAGCATTTATTGTTTGACTCTTTAACTATAGCCATTCTGACTAGTGTGAGATGGTATCTCATTGTGATTTCTTTCTTTTTTTTTTTTTTTTTTTTTCCCCAGACGAAGTCTCACTCTGTCACCAGGCTGGAGTGCAGTAGCATGATCTTGGCTCACTGCAACCTCTGCCTCCTGGGTTCAAGCGATTCTCTTGCCTCAGCCTCCCCAGTAGCTGGAATTACAGTTGTGCACCACCATACCCAGGTACTTTTTGTATTTTTAGTGGAGACAGGGTTTCACCATGTTGGCCAGGATGGTCTCGATCTCATGACCTCATGATCTGCCTGCCTCAATTTCCCAGTGTGCTGGGATTACAAGCCTGAGCCACCGCACCCAGCCATCTCATTGTGGTTTTAATTTTTATTTCTCCAATGATCAGTGATGCTGAGGTTTTTTCCACACATTTGTTGGCCATATGTGTGTCTTCTTTTGAAGTGTCTATTCATGTCCTTTGCCCACATTTTAATGAGATTGTTTCTTTCTTTATAAATTTAAGTTCCTCATAGATGCTGGATAGTAGATCTTTTTCAGATGCATAGTTTGCAAATGTTTGCTTCCACTCACTAGGTTCTCTGTTTACTCGGTTGATAGTTTTCTTTTTTTTTTTCTGCTATGCGAAAGCTCTTTTGTTTAATTAGATCCTACTTGTCAGTGTTTGCTTTTCTTGCTATTGATTTTTGTTGTGAAATCTTTGCCTGTTCCTATGTCCAGGACTGTATTGCCTGGATTGTCCTCTAGGGTTTTTATAATTTTAGGTTTTATATTTAAGTCTTCAATCAATTTTGAGTTCATTTATTTCTTTATTTGTGTATGGTGTAAAGAAGGGATCCAGCTTCAGTCTTCCACATATGGCTAACCAGTTGTCCCAACATCATTTATTGAATAAAGAATCTTTTCTTTATTGCTCCTTTTGTCAGCTTTGTCGATGATCACATGGTCACAGATGTGCAGCCTTATTTATTTCTGGGCTTTCTATTCTGTTCCATTTGTCTATGTGCCTGTTTTTATCAGTATCATGCTGTTTTGCTTACTGTAGCCTTGTAGTTTAGTTTGAAGTCAGGTAACGTGATACCTCAAACTTTGTTCTTTTTGCTTAGGATTGCCTTGTCTATTTGTGCTCTTTTCAGTTATATATGTATTTTATAATAGTTTTTTCTAGCTGTGTAAAGAATTTCTTTGGTAGTTTAATAGGAATAGCATTGAATCTGTAGATTGCTTTGTTCTGTATAGCCATTTTAGTCATATTGGATCCTCCTATCCATGAGCATGGGATGTTTTTAAATTTGCTTGTGTCTTCTCTGATTTCATTGAGCAGTGTTTTTTGTTTGTTTCTTTGTTTGTTTTGTTTTTGAGATGGAGTTTCACTGTGTTTCCCAGGCTGGAGTGCAGTGGTACAATCTCAGTTCACTGCAAGCTCTGCTTCCCGAGTTCACGGCATTCTCCTGCCTCAGCCTCCCGAGTAGCTGGGACTACAGGTGCCTGCCACCACGCCCGGCTACATTTTGCGTTTTTTTTTTTTTTTGTTTTTTTGGTTTTTTTTTTGAGACGGAGTCTTGCTCTGTCTCCCAGGCTGGAGTGCAATGGCACAGTCTTGTGTCACTGCAAACTGTGCCTTCCAGGTTCAAGCCATTCTCCTGCCTCAGCCTCGTGAATAGCTAGGATTACAGGTGCCCGCCACCATGCCCAGCTAATTTTTTATGTTTTTAGTTGAGACGGGGTTTCACTGTGGTGAATTACCCTTTTGATGTGTTGCTGGATTCGGTCTGCAAGGATTTTGTTGTGGATTATTGAATGGATGTTCATCAAGGTTACTGGCCTGAAGCTTTCTTTTTTTGTTGTGTCACTGCCAGGCTTTGGTATCAGGATAATGCTGGCCTCATAGAACAAGTTGGGAAGAAGTCCCTCCTCCACTATTTCTTGAAACAGTTTTAGTAGGAATGGTACTAGCTCTTCTTTGTACATCTGTTAAAATTTAACTGTCAATCTATCAGGTCCTGGGCTTTTTTCTTTTTTTTTTTTTTTTCTTGGTTGGTAGGCTGTTTATCACTGATTCAATTTTTGGAGCTCATTATTGGTCTGTTCGGGGACTGAATTTCTTCCTGGTTCAGTCTTGAGAGGGTGT
>NW_022318549.1:0-3898 GCF_002776525.5 Piliocolobus tephrosceles
ACACCCTCTCAAGACTGAACCAGGAAGAAATTCAGTCCCCGAACAGACCAATAATGAGCTCCAAAAATTGAATCAGTGATAAACAGCCTACCAACCAAGAAAAAAAAAAAAAAAAGAAAAAAGCCCAGGACCTGATAGATTGACAGTTAAATTTTAACAGATGTACAAAGAAGAGCTAGTACCATTCCTACTAAAACTGTTTCAAGAAATAGTGGAGGAGGGACTTCTTCCCAACTTGTTCTATGAGGCCAGCATTATCCTGATACCAAAGCCTGGCAGTGACACAACAAAAAAAGAAAGCTTCAGGCCAGTAACCTTGATGAACATCCATTCAATAATCCACAACAAAATCCTTGCAGACCGAATCCAGCAACACATCAAAAGGGTAATTCACCACAGTGAAACCCCGTCTCAACTAAAAACATAAAAAATTAGCTGGGCATGGTGGCGGGCACCTGTAATCCTAGCTATTCACGAGGCTGAGGCAGGAGAATGGCTTGAACCTGGAAGGCACAGTTTGCAGTGACACAAGACTGTGCCATTGCACTCCAGCCTGGGAGACAGAGCAAGACTCCGTCTCAAAAAAAAAACCAAAAAAACAAAAAAAAAAAAAAACGCAAAATGTAGCCGGGCGTGGTGGCAGGCACCTGTAGTCCCAGCTACTCGGGAGGCTGAGGCAGGAGAATGCCGTGAACTCGGGAAGCAGAGCTTGCAGTGAACTGAGATTGTACCACTGCACTCCAGCCTGGGAAACACAGTGAAACTCCATCTCAAAAACAAAACAAACAAAGAAACAAACAAAAAACACTGCTCAATGAAATCAGAGAAGACACAAGCAAATTTAAAAACATCCCATGCTCATGGATAGGAGGATCCAATATGACTAAAATGGCTATACAGAACAAAGCAATCTACAGATTCAATGCTATTCCTATTAAACTACCAAAGAAATTCTTTACACAGCTAGAAAAAACTATTATAAAATACATATATAACTGAAAAGAGCACAAATAGACAAGGCAATCCTAAGCAAAAAGAACAAAGTTTGAGGTATCACGTTACCTGACTTCAAACTAAACTACAAGGCTACAGTAAGCAAAACAGCATGATACTGATAAAAACAGGCACATAGACAAATGGAACAGAATAGAAAGCCCAGAAATAAATAAGGCTGCACATCTGTGACCATGTGATCATCGACAAAGCTGACAAAAGGAGCAATAAAGAAAAGATTCTTTATTCAATAAATGATGTTGGGACAACTGGTTAGCCATATGTGGAAGACTGAAGCTGGATCCCTTCTTTACACCATACACAAATAAAGAAATAAATGAACTCAAAATTGATTGAAGACTTAAATATAAAACCTAAAATTATAAAAACCCTAGAGGACAATCCAGGCAATACAGTCCTGGACATAGGAACAGGCAAAGATTTCACAACAAAAATCAATAGCAAGAAAAGCAAACACTGACAAGTAGGATCTAATTAAACAAAAGAGCTTTCGCATAGCAGAAAAAAAAAAAGAAAACTATCAACCGAGTAAACAGAGAACCTAGTGAGTGGAAGCAAACATTTGCAAACTATGCATCTGAAAAAGATCTACTATCCAGCATCTATGAGGAACTTAAATTTATAAAGAAAGAAACAATCTCATTAAAATGTGGGCAAAGGACATGAATAGACACTTCAAAAGAAGACACACATATGGCCAACAAATGTGTGGAAAAAACCTCAGCATCACTGATCATTGGAGAAATAAAAATTAAAACCACAATGAGATGGCTGGGTGCGGTGGCTCAGGCTTGTAATCCCAGCACACTGGGAAATTGAGGCAGGCAGATCATGAGGTCATGAGATCGAGACCATCCTGGCCAACATGGTGAAACCCTGTCTCCACTAAAAATACAAAAAGTACCTGGGTATGGTGGTGCACAACTGTAATTCCAGCTACTGGGGAGGCTGAGGCAAGAGAATCGCTTGAACCCAGGAGGCAGAGGTTGCAGTGAGCCAAGATCATGCTACTGCACTCCAGCCTGGTGACAGAGTGAGACTTCGTCTGGGGAAAAAAAAAAAAAAAAAAAAAGAAAGAAATCACAATGAGATACCATCTCACACTAGTCAGAATGGCTATAGTTAAAGAGTCAAACAATAAATGCTGGTGAGGTTGTAGAGAAAAGGGAACTTAAACACTGTTGGTAGGAGTGTAAATTGGTTCAATCGCTGTTGAAAGCAGTTGGGCAAAAAGCAGAACTACCATTCAATAGATCTGCTCACAATTCCATTACTGTGTATATTCCCAGAGAAAAAGAAATTATTCTACCATAAAGACACGTGCATGCAAATGCTCATTGCAGCCCTATTCACCACAGCAAAGACATGGAATCAACCTAAACACTCTCAGTAACAGACTAGATAAAGAAAATGTGCCACATATACATTATGGAATACTATGCAGCAATAAAAAAGAGATTACGTCTTTTGTGGCAACACGAATGAAGTTGGAGGCTATTATTCTTAGCAAACTAACACAGGAATAGAAAACCAAATACCACGTGTTCTCAGTTGTAAGTGGGAGCTAAATAATAAGAACTTAGAAACTAAAAGAGAAAAACAACAGACATTGGGGTCCATTTGAAGTTAGAAGGTGGGAGGAAGGAGAAAAGTAGAAAACAATGCTATTGGGGACTGGGCTTAATACCTGGGTGATGAAATCACCTGTACAGCAAACCCCTGTGACATGTGTTTACCTATGTAACAAACCTTCACAGGTACCCCCAAACCTACTGTAAATGTTTTCAAAAGTTAATCCTTAAAAACTCTTAGGAAAAAGCATAAGCAAAAATCTTATAACATTAAATTTGGTGATAGTTTCTTGACTGTGACACCAAAAGCATAGGCCACAAAATATAAAATAGATAAATTGGACTTGATTAAAATGTGAAACTTTTCTGTTTTTTTGATATGAAAAACACCTGTTGTTCATGGTTTTTGATCGAAAATAACCCTTCTCTACTAAAATTTGTTACAAACAGCATGAACAACAGAGCGAAAAGACAACCAGCAAGTGGGAGAAAAGATTCGCAATGTATCTGACTAGGTACATAAGGTATAATATAATAAGCAGAATATACAAAGAACTTCTAAAACTTAACAACAAAACAAAACAACAACAACATTTATAAAAGGGCAGAGGACATGAATCTATATTGGGTCAATAAGTCTACAGAAAAATGCTCAGCATCACCGGTCATTAGGGACATGCAAATCAAAACCACAGTGAGATATCACATTACATCTATTAGGGTGGCTATATAAAAAACAAAACAACAAAAATGAAAAAGAGCAAGTACTGGCTAGGATGTGGAGAAAGTGGAACCCTGGTGCATGTCTGGTGAGAATATAAAATGGTTTATCGACTGTGACAAATAGTTTGGCAGTTCATCAGAAAGTTCTCCGTAGAATTACCGTATGTTCCAGCAACAGGTAGAACAGTTCCATGTGTTCCAGCTACAGGTGTATCCAAACTAATCAAACGCAGGGACTTAAGCTGCAACCTCTGCCTCTGGGGCTTAAGCGATTTTCATCCCTCAGTCTCCCGAATAGTTGGGACTAAAAACATGCACCACCACGCCCAGCTAATCTTTGAATTTTTACTAGAGATGAGGTTTCACCACGTTGATCATGCTGGTCTCGAACTCCTGAGCTTAAGTGACATGCCCGCCTCAGCCTCCCAAAGTACTGGAATTACAGGTGTGAGCTACTATGCCTGGCCTCTGTTATTCAATCTAAGAACCGCTGCCCGAGTGTGGTGGCTCACTCCTGTAATCCCAGCACTTTGGGAGGCTGAGGTGGGCGGATCATCTGAGGTCAGGAATTCAAGACCAGCCTGGCCAAC
>NW_022318550.1:0-2218 GCF_002776525.5 Piliocolobus tephrosceles
ATGCCATCACAAGCTAAACATGTACAGGGTTAGAAAACTAATCAATGTGAATGGAAGTTCATTCCTGATTTGGCTCTCTGCTTGTCTGTTACTGGTGTATAAGAATGCTTGTGATTTTTGCACATTAATTTTGTATCCTGAGACTTTGCTGAAGTTGCTTATCAGCTTAAGAAGATTTTGGGCTGAGACGATGGGGTTTTCTAAATATACAATCATGTCATCTGCAAACAGGGACAATTTGACTTCTTCTTTTCCTAACTGAATACCCTTGATTTCTTTCTCTTGCCTGATTGCCCTAGCCAGAACTTCCAACACTATGTTGAATAGGAGTGGTGAGAGAGGGCATCCCTGTCTTGTGCCAGTTTTCAAAGGGAACTTTTCCAGTTTTTGCCCATTCAGTATGATATTAGCTGTGGGTTTGTCATAAATAGCTCTTATTATTTTGAGGTACGTTCCATCAATACCGAATTTATTGAGCGTTTTTAGCATGAAGGGCTGTTGAATTTTGTCAAAAGCCTTTTCTGCATCTATTGAGATAATCATGTGGTTCTTGTCTTTGGTTCTGTTGATATGCTGGATTACGTTGATTGATTTGCGAATGTTGAACCAGCCTTGCATCCCAGGGATGAAGCCCACTTGATCATGGTGGATAAGCTTTTTGATGTGCTGCTGAATCCGGTTTGCCAGTATTTTATTGAGGATTTTTGCATCGATGTTCATCAGGGAGATTGGTCTAAAATTCTCTTTTTTTGTTGTGTCTCTGCCAGGCTTTGGTATCAGGATGATGCTGGCCTCATAAAATGAGTTAGGGAGGATTCCCTCTTTTTCTATTGATTGGAATAGTTTCAGAAGGAATGGTACCAGCTCCTCCTTGTACCTCTGGTAGAATTCAGCTGTGAATCCATCTGGTCCTGGGCTTTTTTTGGTGGGTAGGCTATTAATTGTTGCCTCAATTTCAGAGGCTGCTATTGGTCTATTCAGGGATTCAACTTCTTCCTGGTTTAGTCTTGGAAGAGTGTACGTGTCCAGGAAATTATCCATTTCTTCTAGATTTTCTAGTTGATTTGCGTAGAGGTGTTTATAGTATTCTCTGATGGTAGTTTGTATTTCTGTGGGGTCGGTGGTGATATCCCCTTTATCATTTTTTATTGCGTCTATTTGATTCCTCTCTCTTTTCTTCTTTATTAGTCTTGCTAGCGGTCTGTCAATTTTGTTGATCTTTTCAAAAAACCAACTCCTGGATTCATTGATTTTTTGGAGGGTTTTTTGTGTCTCTATCTCCTTCAGTTCTGCTCTGATCTTAGTTATTTCTTGCCTTCTGCTAGCTTTTGAATGTGTTTGCTCTTGCCTCTCTAGTTCTTTTAATTGTGATGTTAGAGTGTCAATTTTAGATCTTTCCTGCTTTCTCTTGTGGGCACTTAGTGCTATAAATTTCCCTCTACACACTGCTTTAAATGTGTCCCAGAGATTCTGGTATGTTGTATCTTTGTTCTCATTGGTTTCAAAGAACATCTTTATTTCTGCTTTCATTTCGTTATGTACCCAGTAGTCATTCAGGAGCAGGTTGTTCAGTTTCCATGTAGTTGAGCGGTTTTGATTGAGTTTCTTAGTCCTGAGTTCTAGTTTGATTGCACTGTGGTCTGAGAGACCGTTTGTTATAATTTCTCTTCTTTTACATTTGCTGAGAAGTGCTTTACTTCGAATTATGTGGTCAATTTTAGAATAAGTGCGATGTGGTGCTGAGAAGAATGTACATTCTGTTGATTTGGGGTGGAGAGTTCTATAGATGTCTATTAGGTCCGCTTGGTGCAGAGATGAGTTCAGTTCCTGGATATTCTTGTTAACTTTCTGTCTCGTTGATCTGTCTAATGTTGACAGTGGAGTGTTGAAGTCTCCCATTATTATTGTATGGGAGTCTAAGTCTCTTTGTAAGTCTCTAAGGACTTGCTTTATGAATCTGGGTGCTCCTGTATTGGGTGCATATATATTTAGGATAGTTAGCTCTTCCTGTTGAATTGATCCCTTTACCATTATGTAATGGCCTTCTTTGTCTCTTTTGATCTTTGATGGTTTAAAGTCTGTTTTATCAGAGACTAGGATTGCAACCCCTGCTTATTTTTGTTTTCATTTGCTTGGTAGATCTTCCTCCATCCCTTTATTTTGAGCCTATGTATGTCTCTGCATGTGAGATGGGTCTCCTGAAGACAGCAGACTGATG
>NW_022318551.1:0-2218 GCF_002776525.5 Piliocolobus tephrosceles
CATCAGTCTGCTGTCTTCAGGAGACCCATCTCACATGCAGAGACATACATAGGCTCAAAATAAAGGGATGGAGGAAGATCTACCAAGCAAATGAAAACAAAAATAAGCAGGGGTTGCAATCCTAGTCTCTGATAAAACAGACTTTAAACCATCAAAGATCAAAAGAGACAAAGAAGGCCATTACATAATGGTAAAGGGATCAATTCAACAGGAAGAGCTAACTATCCTAAATATATATGCACCCAATACAGGAGCACCCAGATTCATAAAGCAAGTCCTTAGAGACTTACAAAGAGACTTAGACTCCCATACAATAATAATGGGAGACTTCAACACTCCACTGTCAACATTAGACAGATCAACGAGACAGAAAGTTAACAAGAATATCCAGGAACTGAACTCATCTCTGCACCAAGCGGACCTAATAGACATCTATAGAACTCTCCACCCCAAATCAACAGAATGTACATTCTTCTCAGCACCACATCGCACTTATTCTAAAATTGACCACATAATTCGAAGTAAAGCACTTCTCAGCAAATGTAAAAGAAGAGAAATTATAACAAACGGTCTCTCAGACCACAGTGCAATCAAACTAGAACTCAGGACTAAGAAACTCAATCAAAACCGCTCAACTACATGGAAACTGAACAACCTGCTCCTGAATGACTACTGGGTACATAACGAAATGAAAGCAGAAATAAAGATGTTCTTTGAAACCAATGAGAACAAAGATACAACATACCAGAATCTCTGGGACACATTTAAAGCAGTGTGTAGAGGGAAATTTATAGCACTAAGTGCCCACAAGAGAAAGCAGGAAAGATCTAAAATTGACACTCTAACATCACAATTAAAAGAACTAGAGAGGCAAGAGCAAACACATTCAAAAGCTAGCAGAAGGCAAGAAATAACTAAGATCAGAGCAGAACTGAAGGAGATAGAGACACAAAAAACCCTCCAAAAAATCAATGAATCCAGGAGTTGGTTTTTTGAAAAGATCAACAAAATTGACAGACCGCTAGCAAGATTAATAAAGAAGAAAAGAGAGAGGAATCAAATAGACGCAATAAAAAATGATAAAGGGGATATCACCACCGACCCCACAGAAATACAAACTACCATCAGAGAATACTATAAACACCTCTACGCAAATCAACTAGAAAATCTAGAAGAAATGGATAATTTCCTGGACACGTACACTCTTCCAAGACTAAACCAGGAAGAAGTTGAATCCCTGAATAGACCAATAGCAGCCTCTGAAATTGAGGCAACAATTAATAGCCTACCCACCAAAAAAAGCCCAGGACCAGATGGATTCACAGCTGAATTCTACCAGAGGTACAAGGAGGAGCTGGTACCATTCCTTCTGAAACTATTCCAATCAATAGAAAAAGAGGGAATCCTCCCTAACTCATTTTATGAGGCCAGCATCATCCTGATACCAAAGCCTGGCAGAGACACAACAAAAAAAGAGAATTTTAGACCAATCTCCCTGATGAACATCGATGCAAAAATCCTCAATAAAATACTGGCAAACCGGATTCAGCAGCACATCAAAAAGCTTATCCACCATGATCAAGTGGGCTTCATCCCTGGGATGCAAGGCTGGTTCAACATTCGCAAATCAATCAACGTAATCCAGCATATCAACAGAACCAAAGACAAGAACCACATGATTATCTCAATAGATGCAGAAAAGGCTTTTGACAAAATTCAACAGCCCTTCATGCTAAAAACGCTCAATAAATTCGGTATTGATGGAACGTACCTCAAAATAATAAGAGCTATTTATGACAAACCCACAGCTAATATCATACTGAATGGGCAAAAACTGGAAAAGTTCCCTTTGAAAACTGGCACAAGACAGGGATGCCCTCTCTCACCACTCCTATTCAACATAGTGTTGGAAGTTCTGGCTAGGGCAATCAGGCAAGAGAAAGAAATCAAGGGTATTCAGTTAGGAAAAGAAGAAGTCAAATTGTCCCTGTTTGCAGATGACATGATTGTATATTTAGAAAACCCCATCGTCTCAGCCCAAAATCTTCTTAAGCTGATAAGCAACTTCAGCAAAGTCTCAGGATACAAAATTAATGTGCAAAAATCACAAGCATTCTTATACACCAGTAACAGACAAGCAGAGAGCCAAATCAGGAATGAACTTCCATTCACATTGATTAGTTTTCTAACCCTGTACATGTTTAGCTTGTGATGGCAT
>NW_022318552.1:0-3367 GCF_002776525.5 Piliocolobus tephrosceles
ATGCCATCACAAGCTAAACATGTACAGGGTTAGAAAACTAATCAATGGAGAGAGAGGCTCAACTGACTGAGAGGAATTAAGACGACACAAAGTAGTTTCATTGAAAGCTTCCTTATGGATTTTACCTGAGCATATTTCTTTCTCCAGATTCTAAGAATCGTTCACAAATGTCCTTTCGCAGATTCCACAATAACAGTGATTACAATTGCTCAATCTAAAGAATGGTTAAATTCCTTGAAACGAATACACACATCGAAAGCAGTTGCTCAGAAAGATTCTCTGCAGGTTTCATCGGAAGATGTTTCCTCGCTCACCACAAGTCTCTGGACGTAACTAAATATCCCTTCACAGATTCTTCAAAGATTGTTTCGAAACTGGGCACATAGAGTAAGCATTGACTCTGTGAAGTGAATGCACATATCAGAGAGCAGATTACTGGAACGCTATGTTCAAACTATGCCTTATGAGGAGAAATTTATAACTACCTCAGTGGAATGCACACATCACCAAGCAGTTCCTCAGAAAGCTACTTTCCAGTTTTTAAATGACAATATTTCCTATTTCACCATAGGCCCAAATCCGATCCCAAATATTGCTTCACGAATGCATCCACGAGGGAATTTCCAAGCTGCGTAATATAAAGTAAGCTTCATCTATGTGAGATGAATAAACACAGCAAGAAGAAGTTTCACAGAAAGCTTCTTTCCAGTTTTTAGCTGAAGATATTTCCTTTTTCAACCTAGTGCTGAATGTGCTCCCGAAGGTTCCTTCGTGGATCTGTGCATGACATTTTCCAAGCTGCATAATGTAAAGAAAACTTTATCTATGTGAGATGATTACACATATTACTGAGTAGTTTCCTAGAAAGCTTCTTTCCAGTTTTTCTCTGAGGCTATTTCCCTTTTTACCATCAGCATCAATATTCTCCCGAATATCACCTGGTACCTGTTTCTTCAAAAGGGTTTCCCTGATGCTAAATGAGAAGAGAGGTATAACACTGTGACTGGAATGCATACGTCACAAAGGAGTTCCCAGGAAAGCTTCTCTCCAGTTTTGTTGTGAACTTATTTCCTTTTTTACTGTTAGCCTCCAAGTGCTCCTGAATATCCCATCACACGCTAAACATACACAGGATTAGAAAACTGCTCAAAGAAAAGAGAGGCTTAACTGAGTGAGAGGAAATAAGACGACACAGAGCAGTTTCAAGGAAAGCGTCTTTCTGGATTTTACCTGAGGATGTTTCTTTCCCAATATTCTTTTTTTTTTTTTAATTATACTTTAAGTTCTAGGGTACATGTGCATAACGTGCAGGTTTGTTACATATGTATACATGTGCCATGTTGGTGTGCTGCACACATCAACTCGTCAGCACCCATCAATTCATCATTTATATCAGGTATAACTCCCCAATGCAACCCCCCCCCGCCCCTCCCCATGATAGGCCCCAGTGTGTGATGTTCCCCTTCCCGAGTCCAAGTGAACTCATTGTTCAGTTCCCACCTATGAGTGAGAACATGTGGTGTTTGGTTTTCTCTTCTTGTGATAGTTTGCTAAGAATGATGGTTTCCAGCTGCATCCATGTCCCTACAAAGGACGCAAACTCATCCTTTTTTATGGCTGCATAGTATTCCATGGTGTATATGTGCCACATTTTCTTAATCCAGTGTGTCACTGATGGACATTTGGGTTGATTCCAAGTCTTTGCTATTGTGAATAGTGCCGCAATAAACATACGTGTGCATGTGTCTTTGTAGTAGAATAATTTATAATCCTTTGGGTATATACACAGTAGTGGGATGGCTGGGTCATATGGTACTTCTAGTTCTAGATCCTTGAGAAATTGCCATACTGTTTTCCATAATGGTTGAACTAGTTTACAATCCCACCAACAGTGTAAAAGTGTTCCTATTTCTCCACATCCTCTCCAACACCTGTTGTTTCCTGATTTTTTAATGAATGCCATTCTAACTGGTGTGAGATGGTGTCTCATTGTGGTTTTGATTTGCATTTCTCTGATGGCGAGTGATGATGAGCATTTTCTCATGTGTCTGTTGGCTGTATGAATGTCTTCTTTTGAGAAATGTCTGTTCATATCCTTTGCCCACTTTTTGATGGGGTTGTTTGTTTTTTTTCCTTGTATATTTGTTTGAGTTCTTTGTAGATTCTGGATATTAGCCCTTTGTCAGATGAATAGATTGCAAAAATTTTCTCCCATTATGTAGGTTGCCTCTTCACTCTGATGGTAGTTTCTTTTGCTGTGCAGAAGCTCTTTAGTTTAATTAGATCCCATTTGTCAATTTTGGCTTTTGTTGCCATTGCTTTTGGTGTTTTAGACATGAGGTCCTTTCCCATGCCTATGTCCTGAATGGTACTACCTAGATTTTCTTCTAGGGTTTTTATGGTATTAAGTCTAACATTTAAGTCTCTAATCCATCTTGAATTAATCTTCGTATAAGGAGTAAGGAAAGGATCCAGTTTCAGCTTTCTAGTTATGGCTAGCCAATTTTCCCAGCACCATTTATTAAATAGGGAATCCTTTCCCCATTTCTTGTTTTTGTCAGGTTTGTCAAAGATCAGATGGTTGTAGATGTGTGACATTATTTCTGAGGGCTCCGTTCTGTACCATTGGTCTATATCTCTGTTTTGGTACCAGTACCATGCTCTTTTGGTTACTGTAACCTTGTAGTATAGTTTGAAGTCAGGTAGCGTGATGCCTCCAGCTTTGTCCTTTTGACTTAGGATTGTCTTGGCAATGCGGGCTCTTTTTTGGTTCCATGTGAACTTTAAAGCAGTTTTTTCCAATTCGGTCAAGAAACTCATTGGTAGCTTGATGGGGATGGCATTGAATCTATAAATAACCTTGAGCAGTATGGCCATTTTCACAATATTGATTCTTCCTATCCATGAGCATGGTATGTTCTTCCATTAGTTCGTGTCCTCTTTGATTTCACTGAGCAGTGGTTTGTAGTTCTCCTTGAAGAGGTCGTTTACATCCCTTGTAAGTTGGATTCCTAGGTATTTTATTCTCTTTGAAGCAATTGTGAATGGAAGTTCATTCCTGAATTGGATCTCTGCTTGTCTGTTACTGGTGTATAAGAATGCTTGTGATTTTTGCACATTAATTTTGTATCCTGAGACTAGTTTGATTGCACTGTGGTCTGAGAGACAGTTTGTTATAATTTCTGTTCTTTCACATTTGCTGAGGAGTGCTTTACTTCAAATTATGTGGTCAATTTTGGAATAAGTGTGATGTGGTGCTGAGAAGAATGTATATTCTCTTGACTTGGGGTGGAGAGTTCTATAGATGTCTATTAGGTCCTCTTGGTGCAGAGATGAGTTCAATTCCTGGATATCCTTGTTAACTTTC
>NW_022318552.1:3467-3904 GCF_002776525.5 Piliocolobus tephrosceles
TGAGTTCAATTCCTGGATATCCTTGTTAACTTTCTGTCTCGTTGATCCGTCTAATGTTGACAGTGGAGTGTTGAAGTCTCCCATTATTATGGTATGGGAGTCTAAGTCTCTTTGTAAGTCTCTAAGGACTTGCTTTTTGAATCTGGGTGCTCCTGTATTGGGTGCATATATATTTAGGATAGTTAGCTCTTCCTGTTGAATTGATCCCTTTACCATTATGTAGTGGCCTTCTTTGTCTCTTTTGATCTTTGATGGTTTAAAGTCTGTTTTATCAGAGACTAGGATTGCAACCCCTGCTTTTTTTTGGTCTCCATTTACTTGGTAGATCCTCCCCCATCCCTTTATTTTGAGCCTATATATTTCTCTGCATGTGAGATGGGTCTCCTGAATACAGCAGACTGATGGGTCTTGACTCTTTATCCAGTTTGCCAGTCTGT
>NW_022318553.1:0-678 GCF_002776525.5 Piliocolobus tephrosceles
ACAGACTGGCAAACTGGATAAAGAGTCAAGACCCATCAGTCTGCTGTATTCAGGAGACCCATCTCACATGCAGAGAAATATATAGGCTCAAAATAAAGGGATGGGGGAGGATCTACCAAGTAAATGGAGACCAAAAAAAAGCAGGGGTTGCAATCCTAGTCTCTGATAAAACAGACTTTAAACCATCAAAGATCAAAAGAGACAAAGAAGGCCACTACATAATGGTAAAGGGATCAATTCAACAGGAAGAGCTAACTATCCTAAATATATATGCACCCAATACAGGAGCACCCAGATTCAAAAAGCAAGTCCTTAGAGACTTACAAAGAGACTTAGACTCCCATACCATAATAATGGGAGACTTCAACACTCCACTGTCAACATTAGACGGATCAATGAGACAGAAAGTTAACAAGGATATCCAGGAATTGAACTCATCTCTGCACCAAGAGGACCTAATAGACATCTATAGAACTCTCCACCCCAAGTCAAGAGAATATACATTCTTCTCAGCACCACATCACACTTATTCCAAAATTGACCACATAATTTGAAGTAAAGCACTCCTCAGCAAATGTGAAAGAACAGAAATTATAACAAACTGTCTCTCAGACCACAGTGCAATCAAACTAGTCTCAGGATACAAAATTAATGTGCAAAAATCACAAGCATTCTTAT
>NW_022318553.1:778-4295 GCF_002776525.5 Piliocolobus tephrosceles
AACTATCCTAAATATATATGCACCCAATACAGGAGCACCCAGATTCAAAAAGCAAGTCCTTAGAGACTTACAAAGAGACTTAGACTCCCATACCATAATAATGGGAGACTTCAACACTCCACTGTCAACATTAGACGGATCAACGAGACAGAAAGTTAACAAGGATATCCAGGAATTGAACTCATCTCTGCACCAAGCGGACCTAATAGACATCTATAGAACTCTCCACCCCAAGTCAACAGAATATACATTCTTCTCAGCACCACATCACACTTATTCCAAAATTGACCACATAATTTGAAGTAAAGCACTCCTCAGCAAATGTGAAAGAACAGAAATTATAACAAACTGTCTCTCAGACCACAGTGCAATCAAACTAGTCTCAGGATACAAAATTAATGTGCAAAAATCACAAGCATTCTTATACACCAGTAACAGACAAGCAGAGATCCAATTCAGGAATGAACTTCCATTCACAATTGCTTCAAAGAGAATAAAATACCTAGGAATCCAACTTACAAGGGATGTAAACGACCTCTTCAAGGAGAACTACAAACCACTGCTCAGTGAAATCAAAGAGGACACGAACTAATGGAAGAACATACCATGCTCATGGATAGGAAGAATCAATATTGTGAAAATGGCCATACTGCTCAAGGTTATTTATAGATTCAATGCCATCCCCATCAAGCTACCAATGAGTTTCTTGACCGAATTGGAAAAAACTGCTTTAAAGTTCACATGGAACCAAAAAAGAGCCCGCATTGCCAAGACAATCCTAAGTCAAAAGGACAAAGCTGGAGGCATCACGCTACCTGACTTCAAACTATACTACAAGGTTACAGTAACCAAAAGAGCATGGTACTGGTACCAAAACAGAGATATAGACCAATGGTACAGAACGGAGCCCTCAGAAATAATGTCACACATCTACAACCATCTGATCTTTGACAAACCTGACAAAAACAAGAAATGGGGAAAGGATTCCCTATTTAATAAATGGTGCTGGGAAAATTGGCTAGCCATAACTAGAAAGCTGAAACTGGATCCTTTCCTTACTCCTTATACGAAGATTAATTCAAGATGGATTAGAGACTTAAATGTTAGACTTAATACCATAAAAACCCTAGAAGAAAATCTAGGTAGTACCATTCAGGACATAGGCATGGGAAAGGACCTCATGTCTAAAACACCAAAAGCAATGGCAACAAAAGCCAAAATTGACAAATGGGATCTAATTAAACTAAAGAGCTTCTGCACAGCAAAAGAAACTACCATCAGAGTGAAGAGGCAACCTACATAATGGGAGAAAATTTTTGCAATCTATTCATCTGACAAAGGGCTAATATCCAGAATCTACAAAGAACTCAAACAAATATACAAGGAAAAAAAACAAACAACCCCATCAAAAAGTGGGCAAAGGATATGAACAGACATTTCTCAAAAGAAGACATTCATACAGCCAACAGACACATGAGAAAATGCTCATCATCACTCGCCATCAGAGAAATGCAAATCAAAACCACAATGAGACACCATCTCACACCAGTTAGAATGGCATTCATTAAAAAATCAGGAAACAACAGGTGTTGGAGAGGATGTGGAGAAATAGGAACACTTTTACACTGTTGGTGGGATTGTAAACTAGTTCAACCATTATGGAAAACAGTATGGCAATTTCTCAAGGATCTAGAACTAGAAGTACCATATGACCCAGCCATCCCACTACTGTGTATATACCCAAAGGATTATAAATTATTCTACTACAAAGACACATGCACACGTATGTTTATTGCGGCACTATTCACAATAGCAAAGACTTGGAATCAACCCAAATGTCCATCAGTGACACACTGGATTAAGAAAATGTGGCACATATACACCATGGAATACTATGCAGCCATAAAAAAGGATGAGTTTGCGTCCTTTGTAGGGACATGGATGCAGCTGGAAACCATCATTCTTAGCAAACTATCACAAGAAGAGAAAACCAAACACCACATGTTCTCACTCATAGGTGGGAACTGAACAATGAGTTCACTTGGACTCGGGAAGGGGAACATCACACACTGGGGCCTATCATGGGGAGGGGCGGGGGGGGGTTGCATTGGGGAGTTATACCTGATATAAATGATGAATTGATGGGTGCTGACGAGTTGATGTGTGCAGCACACCAACATGGCACATGTATACATATGTAACAAACCTGCACGTTATGCACATGTACCCTAGAACTTAAAGTATAATTAAAAAAAAAAAAAGAATATTGGGAAAGAAACATCCTCAGGTAAAATCCAGAAAGACGCTTTCCTTGAAACTGCTCTGTGTCGTCTTATTTCCTCTCACTCAGTTAAGCCTCTCTTTTCTTTGAGCAGTTTTCTAATCCTGTGTATGTTTAGCGTGTGATGGGATATTCAGGAGCACTTGGAGGCTAACAGTAAAAAAGGAAATAAGTTCACAACAAAACTGGAGAGAAGCTTTCCTGGGAACTCCTTTGTGACGTATGCATTCCAGTCACAGTGTTATACCTCTCTTCTCATTTAGCATCAGGGAAACCCTTTTGAAGAAACAGGTACCAGGTGATATTCGGGAGAATATTGATGCTGATGGTAAAAAGGGAAATAGCCTCAGAGAAAAACTGGAAAGAAGCTTTCTAGGAAACTACTCAGTAATATGTGTAATCATCTCACATAGATAAAGTTTTCTTTACATTATGCAGCTTGGAAAATGTCATGCACAGATCCACGAAGGAACCTTCGGGAGCACATTCAGCACTAGGTTGAAAAAGGAAATATCTTCAGCTAAAAACTGGAAAGAAGCTTTCTGTGAAACTTCTTCTTGCTGTGTTTATTCATCTCACATAGATGAAGCTTACTTTATATTACGCAGCTTGGAAATTCCCTCGTGGATGCATTCGTGAAGCAATATTTGGGATCGGATTTGGGCCTATGGTGAAATAGGAAATATTGTCATTTAAAAACTGGAAAGTAGCTTTCTGAGGAACTGCTTGGTGATGTGTGCATTCCACTGAGGTAGTTATAAATTTCTCCTCATAAGGCATAGTTTGAACATAGCGTTCCAGTAATCTGCTCTCTGATATGTGCATTCACTTCACAGAGTCAATGCTTACTCTATGTGCCCAGTTTCGAAACAATCTTTGAAGAATCTGTGAAGGGATATTTAGTTACGTCCAGAGACTTGTGGTGAGCGAGGAAACATCTTCCGATGAAACCTGCAGAGAATCTTTCTGAGCAACTGCTTTCGATGTGTGTATTCGTTTCAAGGAATTTAACCATTCTTTAGATTGAGCAATTGTAATCACTGTTATTGTGGAATCTGCGAAAGGACATTTGTGAACGATTCTTAGAATCTGGAGAAAGAAATATGCTCAGGTAAAATCCATAAGGAAGCTTTCAATGAAACTACTTTGTGTCGTCTTAATTCCTCTCAGTCAGTTGAGCCTCTCTCTCCATTGATTAGTTTTCTAACCCTGTACATGTTTAGCTTGTGATGGCAT
>NW_022318554.1:0-1966 GCF_002776525.5 Piliocolobus tephrosceles
TTTGTCAGATGAGTAGATTGCAAAAATTTTCTCCCATTCTGTAGGTTGCCTGTTCACTCTGATGGTAGTTTCTTTTGCTGTGCAGAAGCTCTTTAGTTTAACTAGATCCCATTTGTCAATTTTGGCTTTTGTTGCCATTGCTTTTGGTGTTTTATTCATGAAGTCCTTGCCCATGCCTATGTCCTGAATGGTATTGCCTAGGTTTTCTTCTAGGGAGTTTATGGTTTTAGGTCTAACATTTAAGTCTCTAATCCATCTTGAATTAATTTTTGTATAAGTTGTAAGGAAGGGATCCAGTTTCAGCTTTCTACATATGGCTAGCCAGTTTTCCCAGCACCATTTATTAAATAGGGAATCCCTTCCCTATTTCTTGTTTCTGTCAGGTTCGTCAAAGATCAGATGGTTATAGATGTGTGGTATTATTTCTGAGGGCTCTGTTCTGTTCTATTGGTCTATATCTCTGTTTTGGTACCAGTACCATGCTGTTTTGTTTACTGTAGCTTTGTAGTATAGTTTGAAGTCAGGTAGTGTGATGCCTCCAGCTTTGTTCTTTTGGCTTAGGATTGTCTTGGCAATGCAGGTTCTTTTTTGGTTCCATATGAACTTTAAAGTAGTTTTTTCCAATTCTGTGAAGAAAGTCATTGATCGCTTAATGGGGATGGCATTGAATCTATAAATTACCTTGGACAGTATGGCCATTTTCACGATATTGATTCTTCCTATCCATGAGCATGGTATGTTCTTCCATTTGTGTCCTATTTTATTTCATTGAGCAGTGGTTTGTAGTTCTCCTTGAAGAGGTCGTTCACATCCCTTATAAATTGGATTCCTAGGTATTTTATTCTCTTTGAAACAATTGTGAATGGGAGTTTACTCATGTTTTGGCTCTCTGTCTGTTATTGGTGTATAAGAATGCTTGTGAGTTTTGCACATTGATTTTGTATCCTGAGACTTTGCTGAAATTGTTTATCAACTTAAGGAGATTTTGGGCTGGGGATGGAGATGGGGTTTTCTAAATATACAATCATGTCATCTGCAGACAGGGACAATTTGACTTCTTCTTTTCCTAATTGAATACCCTTTATTTCTTTTCTTTTTTGTTTTTTTAGACAGAGTCTTGCTCTGTCACCGAGGCTGGAGTGCAGTGGCTGGATCTCAGCTCACTGCAAGCTCCGCTTCCTGGGTTTACACTATTTTCCTGCCTCAGCCTCCCAAGTAGCTGGGACTACAGGTGCCCGCCACCACGCCCGGCTAGTTTTTTGTATTTTTTAGTAGAGATGGGGTTTCACCGTGTTAGCCAGGATGGTCTCGATCTCCTGACCTCATGATCCGCCTGTCTCGGCCTCCCAAAGTGCTGGGATTACAGACTTGAGCCACCGCGCCCCGCCAATACCCTTTATTTCTTTCTCCTTTCTGATTGCCCTGGCCAGAACTTTCAACACTATGTTGAATAGGAGTGGTGAGAGAAGGCGTCCCTGTCTTGTGCCAGTTTTCAAAGGGAATGCTTCCAGTTTTTGCCCATTCAGTATGATATTGACTGTGAGTTTGTCATAAATAGCTCTTATTCATTTGAGATACGTTCCATCAATACCGAATTTATTGAGAGTTTTTAGCATGAAGGGCTGTTGAATTCTGTCAAAGGCCTTTCTGCATCTATTGAGATAATCATGTGGTTTTTGTCTTTGGTTCTGTTTATATGCTGGATTATGTTTATTGATTTGCATATGTTGAGCCAGCCTTGCATCCCAGGGATGAAGCCCACTTGATCGTGGTAGATAAGCTTTTTGATGTACTGCTGGATTCGGTTTGCCAGTATTTGACTGAGGATTTTTGCATCGATGTTCATCAGGGATGTTGGTCTAAAATTCTCTCTCTCTTTTTTTTTATGTCTGTGCCAGGCTTTGGTATCAGGATGATGCTGGCCTCATAAAATGAGTTAGGGAGGATTCCCTCTTTTTCTATTGAT
>NW_022318555.1:0-2286 GCF_002776525.5 Piliocolobus tephrosceles
ACACCAACATGGCACATGTATACATATGTAACAAGTCTGCACATTGTGCACATGTACTCTAGAACTTAAAGTATAAAAAAAATAAAATAAAGCAAAGCAGAAAATACGAAAATGAAGCTAATACCCAACATACATTAGAAAATATAATGAGAATATAAACTCAAATAACATAAATGGAAGGATAAACAAGTAAATGAATGAAACAGAAAATAAAGATAATGATAGAGAGAGGTAACGGGGCTAACAGTTGGTTCTTTGAGAAAAATATCACATACAAATCTTCAACAAGACTAAGAAAAAAATCACAAAAACTCATATTTGAAATTAATAGGAAGACATAACTATAGAGGTAGAAAATATTTTAAAAGATAATAGTTCATATTGTGAAAAACTGATGTCAATATATTTGAAAATGTGTGCCAAGTAGACAATACCCTGAAAATATATCTTTAAGAAATTGATTTATGAAGAAATGGAAATCCTAAGTAGCTCAATAGATACTATATAAATTTGATCATTAGTTAAGAAATGTCTCTGTGCCTCTGTCTCTCTGTGTCTCTGACACACACACACACACACACACACACACACGACCCTAATGGTATTATTGACTAAATACCAAACTCATTCTAATTTTTAAGAAATACCCCCATAAGATTGACATAAGGGGCTACTTTGACATAAGGAGCTGCTTTCCAATAAATTCTATGAGAACACTATGATCTTAATACCAAAACCAAACATATATTAAGTATAATAAAAATTATAACACAGTCTTACACAGGAGCACTGATATAAACAATTTTAATGAATAGCAAGCATTGACTATGCCTCTAAATTGAAGAATTAATACAAACAAAACAATTAGTGTACAGCTCAAGACAACATACTCTCAAGTGCTAAAGCAGACCTACTATTTAAAAATACTAAGTATACACAGCGCCATGGGAGTGGCTGTTGGAGAAATCTTCATGAAGGAAGGAAGGTTGAAACAGAGTTTTAAAATCCTAGGTTTCTCTCTTTTTTCTTTTTTTGTCTTGGAGAATAGATACAAATAGGATTAAAAACAGGAAGCATAGGGAAGTAAATAAACCTGCATGGATGGATTGCGGGTGCACTGGAGAGAACAGCAATAAATAAGGTTGGGGAGGAAATTGGAGATAAATGCATCATCACAATCAAGAATGATTTGCTGGTGGGGCACGGTGGCTCACACCTGTAATCCCAGCACTTTGGGAGGCCCATGTTGGTGGATCACCTGAGGTCAGAATTTGGAGACCAGCCTGGCCAACATGGCGAAATCCTGTGTCTACTAAAAATACAAAAACTAGCTGGGTGTGGTGGGGTACACCTGTAATCCCAGCTACTCAGGAGGCTGAGGCAGGAGAATTGCTTGAACCTGGGAGGTGGAGGTTGCAGTGAGCCAAGATTGCACCACTGCACTCCAACCTGGGCGACAGAGTGAGACTCCATCTCAAAAAAAAAAAAAAACCAGAATGATTTGCTGAACTTAGTATGTAACTGGGAACAGTGAAGTTATGGAATTGATTGTCAGCTCAGTAGAGGGCACTCAAATCCATTAATGGGGGGACAGACCGATGGGCAGGCGGATGAATGGATACATTTGATGGGAAACAAGTAGAACTGGTTGTTGAGAAAACACTTTTATTTTTTTGGAGAAGGAGTCTCGCTCTGTCGCCCAGGCTGGAGTGCAGTGGTGCAATTTCAGCTAATTGCAAGCTCCGCCTCCCAGGTTCAGGCCATTCCGCCTCAGACTCCAGCGTAGCTGGGACTACAGGCGCCCGACACCATGCCAGGCTAATTTTTTTTTTTTTTTTGTATTTTTAGTAGAGATGGGGTTTCACCGTGTTAGCCAGAATGGTATCGATCTCCTAACCTCGTGAACCGCCTGCCTCGGCCTCCCAAAGTGCTGGAATTACAGGTGTGAACCACCGCGCTTGGCCAAGAAACCACATTTTAAAGTTTCATTTGGCCATAAATCGAATTGCTTTTCAAAAGCCGCACTTAGTGACATTGAAAAATCAAGAAACCAAGCTAGACACAGAGTTCCCGCGTGAAAACCCAGTATAAAGCATCTGTTACCTACTTCCATGGCATCATCGGAAGTCAGAAGTGGAGCTCTTTTGTGATGTTGAAAACCTGCGCGATATCCAGTGCACTATTATTTGTGTACCTATTCGTCTGATGATGGAAATTTGGTTTGTCCCTACTTTCCGGGTTTTTTATTATTATTATTATTATTATTATTATTATTATTATTATTAT
>NW_022318556.1:0-2286 GCF_002776525.5 Piliocolobus tephrosceles
ATAATAATAATAATAATAATAATAATAATAATAATAATAATAAAAAACCCGGAAAGTAGGGACAAACCAAATTTCCATCATCAGACGAATAGGTACACAAATAATAGTGCACTGGATATCGCGCAGGTTTTCAACATCACAAAAGAGCTCCACTTCTGACTTCCGATGATGCCATGGAAGTAGGTAACAGATGCTTTATACTGGGTTTTCACGCGGGAACTCTGTGTCTAGCTTGGTTTCTTGATTTTTCAATGTCACTAAGTGCGGCTTTTGAAAAGCAATTCGATTTATGGCCAAATGAAACTTTAAAATGTGGTTTCTTGGCCAAGCGCGGTGGTTCACACCTGTAATTCCAGCACTTTGGGAGGCCGAGGCAGGCGGTTCACGAGGTTAGGAGATCGATACCATTCTGGCTAACACGGTGAAACCCCATCTCTACTAAAAATACAAAAAAAAAAAAAAAATTAGCCTGGCATGGTGTCGGGCGCCTGTAGTCCCAGCTACGCTGGAGTCTGAGGCGGAATGGCCTGAACCTGGGAGGCGGAGCTTGCAATTAGCTGAAATTGCACCACTGCACTCCAGCCTGGGCGACAGAGCGAGACTCCTTCTCCAAAAAAATAAAAGTGTTTTCTCAACAACCAGTTCTACTTGTTTCCCATCAAATGTATCCATTCATCCGCCTGCCCATCGGTCTGTCCCCCCATTAATGGATTTGAGTGCCCTCTACTGAGCTGACAATCAATTCCATAACTTCACTGTTCCCAGTTACATACTAAGTTCAGCAAATCATTCTGGTTTTTTTTTTTTTTTGAGATGGAGTCTCACTCTGTCGCCCAGGTTGGAGTGCAGTGGTGCAATCTTGGCTCACTGCAACCTCCACCTCCCAGGTTCAAGCAATTCTCCTGCCTCAGCCTCCTGAGTAGCTGGGATTACAGGTGTACCCCACCACACCCAGCTAGTTTTTGTATTTTTAGTAGACACAGGATTTCGCCATGTTGGCCAGGCTGGTCTCCAAATTCTGACCTCAGGTGATCCACCAACATGGGCCTCCCAAAGTGCTGGGATTACAGGTGTGAGCCACCGTGCCCCACCAGCAAATCATTCTTGATTGTGATGATGCATTTATCTCCAATTTCCTCCCCAACCTTATTTATTGCTGTTCTCTCCAGTGCACCCGCAATCCATCCATGCAGGTTTATTTACTTCCCTATGCTTCCTGTTTTTAATCCTATTTGTATCTATTCTCCAAGACAAAAAAAGAAAAAAGAGAGAAACCTAGGATTTTAAAACTCTGTTTCAACCTTCCTTCCTTCATGAAGATTTCTCCAACAGCCACTCCCATGGCGCTGTGTATACTTAGTATTTTTAAATAGTAGGTCTGCTTTAGCACTTGAGAGTATGTTGTCTTGAGCTGTACACTAATTGTTTTGTTTGTATTAATTCTTCAATTTAGAGGCATAGTCAATGCTTGCTATTCATTAAAATTGTTTATATCAGTGCTCCTGTGTAAGACTGTGTTATAATTTTTATTATACTTAATATATGTTTGGTTTTGGTATTAAGATCATAGTGTTCTCATAGAATTTATTGGAAAGCAGCTCCTTATGTCAAAGTAGCCCCTTATGTCAATCTTATGGGGGTATTTCTTAAAAATTAGAATGAGTTTGGTATTTAGTCAATAATACCATTAGGGTCGTGTGTGTGTGTGTGTGTGTGTGTGTGTGTCAGAGACACAGAGAGACAGAGGCACAGAGACATTTCTTAACTAATGATCAAATTTATATAGTATCTATTGAGCTACTTAGGATTTCCATTTCTTCATAAATCAATTTCTTAAAGATATATTTTCAGGGTATTGTCTACTTGGCACACATTTTCAAATATATTGACATCAGTTTTTCACAATATGAACTATTATCTTTTAAAATATTTTCTACCTCTATAGTTATGTCTTCCTATTAATTTCAAATATGAGTTTTTGTGATTTTTTTCTTAGTCTTGTTGAAGATTTGTATGTGATATTTTTCTCAAAGAACCAACTGTTAGCCCCGTTACCTCTCTCTATCATTATCTTTATTTTCTGTTTCATTCATTTACTTGTTTATCCTTCCATTTATGTTATTTGAGTTTATATTCTCATTATATTTTCTAATGTATGTTGGGTATTAGCTTCATTTTCGTATTTTCTGCTTTGCTTTATTTTATTTTTTTTATACTTTAAGTTCTAGAGTACATGTGCACAATGTGCAGACTTGTTACATATGTATACATGTGCCATGTTGGTGT
>NW_022318557.1:0-1079 GCF_002776525.5 Piliocolobus tephrosceles
GACTCAATAAACAATTTTCAGTTGCTGTCCTGCTGTCCTGAATGTCCTTGGCTCTTCCTGCTGTGAGCACTTTGTCACTAGCTTCCTTTCTCCCCTGGCTCTGCTCTCTGCCACATTGCTCTGTCTGACATTCACACCCACTATCGTAGTTGTCTCTGTCTGTGGCTCTGTCTGCACCTGCCTCTCTTTATCACTATCTCTCTCTGTCTGCTTGTCTGTCTCCCCTTCCCTGACCCTTTCGCTCTTCCTTTCAATTTCCTTGTCTTCCCCATGACAGCCCACCTCAGGGGCCTTTGTCACTGCATTAAAAAATTTGGGACTGCAGCTCTAATCCCTGGGACAAGCTTGTTTTCTCTGTCTCTTTCACCTTGTTTCCTCCTGCACAGGTGGAAAGCTGTGGCCTTCCTCAGTTAGGAGAGTCAAGACTAAACTTAGGTTTGGACTTAGAAAACAAGACTATTTTTTTAGGTGAGCCTGGCCCAGGCAAATGAATATTGCATGATGTCCATGAGTTTGCAGTGTAGTCTGGAGACACAGCCCCAGGAAGTAATACAGCCTGATTTTCCTCTTGTGTGCATCTATTTACCTTTAGGACCATATTTGGCAGGGTACGGGGAGCAGGACAATAATGACTAGTAAAATATTTACTTGGATATTCCTGAATCTCCTTGAGAATTTTTTCTTAGATTAATACTCTTAATATCACCCCCAAACCAGGTTGAAGAATTAAGAGATGCTTGTCAAAATACACAGAGCAGAGACTATTATAAACACAAAAGAAAAAGTTTTGATAAAACACCTCTTCTAAATTTGGAAAAACCTAGCTAAAAATGGATGTTAACCAATTTATTTAATACTACAATTATAATATATATATATATAGACACACACATGTGATTATACATTATTTTATGTGGATATATGTCTTAGTCCATTTTCTGTTACTATAACTGGGTGCTTCTTGCTTAGGAATAAATGACTCAGAGTGGGGACCAGCAGAAGTCACAACTGGGTCCAAAAGCACTCACTAGCACCTCATCCTCTCCAGTCACTCCCATCTCAGGGAGGTGGCCAGATGG
>NW_022318558.1:0-1079 GCF_002776525.5 Piliocolobus tephrosceles
CCATCTGGCCACCTCCCTGAGATGGGAGTGACTGGAGAGGATGAGGTGCTAGTGAGTGCTTTTGGACCCAGTTGTGACTTCTGCTGGTCCCCACTCTGAGTCATTTATTCCTAAGCAAGAAGCACCCAGTTATAGTAACAGAAAATGGACTAAGACATATATCCACATAAAATAATGTATAATCACATGTGTGTGTCTATATATATATATATTATAATTGTAGTATTAAATAAATTGGTTAACATCCATTTTTAGCTAGGTTTTTCCAAATTTAGAAGAGGTGTTTTATCAAAACTTTTTCTTTTGTGTTTATAATAGTCTCTGCTCTGTGTATTTTGACAAGCATCTCTTAATTCTTCAACCTGGTTTGGGGGTGATATTAAGAGTATTAATCTAAGAAAAAATTCTCAAGGAGATTCAGGAATATCCAAGTAAATATTTTACTAGTCATTATTGTCCTGCTCCCCGTACCCTGCCAAATATGGTCCTAAAGGTAAATAGATGCACACAAGAGGAAAATCAGGCTGTATTACTTCCTGGGGCTGTGTCTCCAGACTACACTGCAAACTCATGGACATCATGCAATATTCATTTGCCTGGGCCAGGCTCACCTAAAAAAATAGTCTTGTTTTCTAAGTCCAAACCTAAGTTTAGTCTTGACTCTCCTAACTGAGGAAGGCCACAGCTTTCCACCTGTGCAGGAGGAAACAAGGTGAAAGAGACAGAGAAAACAAGCTTGTCCCAGGGATTAGAGCTGCAGTCCCAAATTTTTTAATGCAGTGACAAAGGCCCCTGAGGTGGGCTGTCATGGGGAAGACAAGGAAATTGAAAGGAAGAGCGAAAGGGTCAGGGAAGGGGAGACAGACAAGCAGACAGAGAGAGATAGTGATAAAGAGAGGCAGGTGCAGACAGAGCCACAGACAGAGACAACTACGATAGTGGGTGTGAATGTCAGACAGAGCAATGTGGCAGAGAGCAGAGCCAGGGGAGAAAGGAAGCTAGTGACAAAGTGCTCACAGCAGGAAGAGCCAAGGACATTCAGGACAGCAGGACAGCAACTGAAAATTGTTTATTGAGTC